>NW_028190760.1:0-56527 GCF_048542155.1 Nylanderia fulva | reverse complement strand
GCGTCAAACGAGGGCGGGGGTGGCGGGGGGTCTTTGCCCCGGAAGGCGGGGGGGGGTTTGTGTTGTTTTGGTGGCCGGGGAAAGGTTTCCCGGGTTGCGGGGGGGGGGCCCTTTGGGGCCCCTTTGGGGAAGCCTTCCCCGGGTGGGGAGGGGGCCCCGGGGCCCCCGCGTTAGCTGCGGGTGTGTCCGGGCGGGGGGGGCCGGGAGTCCGTCGAGATGGGCCAGTGGTTTTTGCGGGGGGCCTTGGGGCGAATGTTCGGGGAGCCAAAAGCCCCCGGGCTGGGTTTGGTAGCACGGATTTGAGGTTTTGGGTGGTGATTGGGGGGGTTGTTCGGTGGGGATCCGTGGAGGGGGGGGGGGGTTGGCCGGTTTGGGGGGGGGCCCCCCCTCGGGGGTTCGGGGGGCTTTTTACGGGTGGGGTAAGCCGTACCGTCGGGATTTTAATTTCGACCGGTAGCAAGAACAGCCTTATGATTGATTTTGAAGAGTGTGGGGGGAAAAGGGAGTGGCGCGTGTGGTGGCCTCAGTGCCGTGAAGACGGGTTTCCCCCGTGCAAGAGTGTGGTGTCGTGCGTCGCACGAAGGCAGTTTTTGTGACAGGAGATAAGAGGTGGTTCCAAGCAGTTGTAGAAAAATTTTTTGTCCTACAAATGTTTTACGCTCGTTGACGGTTTTGGCCTTAAAATTCGGGGGTATAAGGGTGCCTTTACGGACACGGGGACAGTGCGGGGCCAGCTTTGGTGTTGTGAGGGGACCCTTTGGGCAATCCTTTGAAGCCTCTTGGGCGGTTTCTGACGCCTTCGGTGTGCGGCATTGAGCGTCGGCCCGTGGGGGTGATAAAGTCAACGAGTGTTTTGTTTTGGCCGGCTCTGTGAGTTGACGTAAACATTCCTTTCCCAGAGGGTGCGTGCGTCAAAAATTCGGTGACTAGGAATTTAAAAGAGGTCCATTCGGGGGTTTTTAAATTTGGGGCGTCCAAGCTCTCCTGCCCCATTGACGGGGGAGTAACGCCGTGTGAATGGCCCAAAACTCCTCTGCGGTATCTCCTTAATCTTTGGAGGAAAATTAAACGTGGAAAAAGTTGGAGCGGATCATTCCCTTTTATTGTTATAATGTTTGTCCAGGACCCCAAAAGCGCATTTAATTGTCTTTGGGACGGTAACGACTTGATTAATTTTCAGCCCCCCTGTCAAGAGAGCGGAGGGTGATAAAACCTCGATGTTAAAGACGCATTCCCCCTCACGACGGAGAGGAAGAGTTCGAACGGGGCCAATTGCGTAGGCCCCAAAAAAAAATGCGGTATTTGATGGGGGCATGAGCCCCTTGGCGTGGTTCGGAAAAGAAGGAGGAGTTGCTGCACGAAGGGGTTTTGGCGTAGCCGTCAAGATGCTTCTTTGTTCATAAGATTCCCCTTTTATCAGCGTGAAATTTTCTGTTTAAAAAATAATCGTCCGCTGAACTTTTTTTTTAAGGTGCTGGGTTTAAGACGTGCTCGCTTTGAAATTCGTCCACACTGTCCAAAAATTTGGGCGGTGGGGGCATGGTGGGGGAATTGGACCCTCCCCAGCTTTTCAAAACCCAGGAAAACGTGAGATGGGATTTGAATCTCACGCTGACAGTGACCGCGGGGTACATCTATGATGGTGACACACAGATGTCATTTTTTCCACTCACCGAAGAGCCCGTTCGGAATTTGCGGTTGGGGGCAAGGATCCGGTCGAAGGGACCAAAAAATTGTTCACGAACGCGCTGCGAGGAAAAGGTTTTGCGCAACACAAAGGATGAGTCATTTTTTTGTATTAAAGATTTTAAATTTTAAAAAAAGGTTTTAATGAAAAAAATACACTTTAACAACTTATGACAAATTTTAATTTTATTTCAAGAAGAGAAGTAATAAAAATCAAAGTGGGGAATAAGCGGCGGTCGTCAACAAATTTTAGGGGTTTAACAAGTATGCGGTTTGGTTGGGTCCCCCGGGGAAAAAAACGAAAAGGGCTGGTAACCCGGGTGGGCTCTTTTTTAAATTTTAGGGGGAGCCCCTCCCGTGAAGCCCAATAGTTTGCGGTTTTTCAAAATTGCGGAGGGTGACCTGAGCGCATTGCGTAATTGGCCCTGTAAAAAATTAAGGGGAAAACGACGGCTGGAAAAGAAAGCATGCGCAGGGGGCGTTTTGCGATAATTCACGGGCCCACAACAAAAAAAAAAGTTGTCTGCGAAATGGACAGACCATGATTTCCCCCATGTATTTTGCTTGCTGAAACCGAATTGCCCAGTTTTCCCCCTTTAACGTAAGGATTTTTTTTTACAGAAAAAAATCTAAAAAATCCTTAAACTAGATCCCAAAATTTTAACATCAAACTCCGTAACTCACCAACTTAAAAACAGCCAAACTAAGAACCCATAACCTTTTTCTAATCCCAAAACCCGGGAAAACCCTAACTGCAACCCCCAAAACCCTTTGACTTATAACACCATAATCCGGGAAGAAAAAGGGGGATGTAACGAACAAAAGATAAGTTCCATCATTCGAATCGAAGCCCCAAATATGCACGGAGGCCATCGAATTTATATATATTGGTATCCCATTTTACTTTGTGCCCGAATGTCTAAGAACCCAAAATAATTTTCTTCTTCTAAAAAGGAATCTTTTTCCGTTATTGAAATTGAAATCCTGCTGCCCGAGGATGCTGGAGATGGTACAACTGCCTTAAAAAAGGATGTGTGAATGACCCTTTTTCCGTCCTTGGGGAAACGAAGCCAGCAAGGCGCCGCTTGCGGGGGGGCGTTAGGGTTGGGGATGAACCCAGTGGTCCGACAACGAGTGGATTTTTCCTCGTTAAATTTGGGAAAAAGCCCCAATACTTAGACCTACGGAGGTATGGGGTATCACCCGTAGGAGGCGGATCACCTCGACGGAACAGGATCCCAACGTGCGGGTTTTCAATTATCCAGGCTCTTCAAAAAAAATCCAAAAATTTTTCAAAATAATCTGATCCTCCGGGTTTCCTCAAGATGCGATAGTGATCCAAATTCTTTGTTATTTTTGGGGAAAAGAACTAAATTAAAAAAAAATCTTAAAAAATTCAAAAAAAAATTAAAAATCAGATAAAAAAACAAGTTTTTTCTGAAGTGGTGGGGAAATCATTATGGTTCCCCAAAGTAGGCGGGTGTTGAAAAAACTTGATAGATGTGGAAAAAAAAAAATAAAAATAAAAAAAAGGGATTAAAATTCACTAGCCTATAGTTTGGGGGGGGGAACCAGAAAATAAAGAAGATTTTTTCTTCGTATGACAAAAAAAAAGGATACAAATTTTAAATTTGCATAAAAATAGTAGAAAAATGTTTCTAGTGTTAAAAAACCTATTATTAAACAGAAAATGTTGGTAGAAAATCGGGGAATTGATCTCGTTCATCATTTTGATGAAATGAGATGAGGAGGTTGAGGAAGAAACAAAAGAAAAAGGAACAAGTGAAAACAAAAATGTCAGAAGGAAGGAATATGTTTCTAAATAAAAAAAATATTAAACCTAAAAACTTTTAATAAAGAAAAAATTGGGATCTGATCGAGAATGGGGGTTTGCCAAAATGGAGCCGAATTACTAGCTTCAAGGTTGAAAAAAAAGAATCTGTTGTGAAAGGAACGAAATTTTCAATTTATGAACGAGAGATAAATTTTCCCAAGTTTTCTAAAGACAAAGACGGGTTCTGTCATGTTTTACAGACTGAGTGATTAAAAAAAGAATTTTAAAAAAAGGGAAAGAGTGGAGATTTTTTTATAGATTCCTCCAAGCGAACCCTAAAGGGCCCCTGGTTTTTTAATAATTTTGTAAAAAATTGGCCAAAATACCCATAACACATTCAGAACGCCCAAAGAAGAATACAAAAAATATTGAGATAGTGTTCTAAAAAAAAACTCCGAACAATGGCAAATTGGGGTGGTGTTTAAAGTCCTTTTTGATTTTGGGTCAACAGTGGGGGTTTCAAAAGTTCCATTTTTATGCTTAGGGTGCAAGACCGCAAAAACCATTCGCAAAATACTTGGCCCTGGGGGGGAAAAATCATGGAACCGGTTTCAAAAAAGTCATCGCAACCCTTTTAGTAGACCCACCCAAAGATTTCCTCCCCTTTCACATTAAACTGGTTTTTTAATGAAACAATTTGTCAAAGTTTTAAAATAAGGGGTTGTTTTTGATACTTGGCAAAAAAAATTTTTCGCAAAAACTGATGCAAAATGAAAAAAGGGAAATCTTCGGGGCCCACAAATCCGTCCCCTGTTGGGATAAAAGCTTTTCGTGCTACAATGAATGCCAAAGAAAAGGCGGGGTTGCTTTAAGGAGGGGGGGTTAAAAAATTTTTTGGGTAAAAAAGAGTAAAAAACTATTAAAAAAGTAGTTGCGTTTGTAAGGAAATATCAGCAATTTGGGCCCTATAATTAAAGCTACATTTCCCTCCATTCACATTTTGATATTTCCCCCAAAAAATTTGGGGGGATTACAGCAAGGAAAGGGAAAACGATTCCCCAAGTTTTCAAAAAAAATGGAACGTGTTCCCAGGGTAGATGGGATAAAAATAGATGGTAACTTCTTTTGGATTTTGATGAAAGAAAGTGTTGTAAAAGGACAAAGCGTAAAAAACCCCATCCACGATCATTTAAAGAAGGGGGGTACAAAAAACCCAAACGATCATAAGCTTGAGTTAAAAATTTCCCCAAGAAAAAAATATTTGGTTGTTAAGGTTTCCAGGTTAGAAATTTATAAAATTTTTATGATGTTTTGTCTATTTCCCTTTGTCCGATAACTCCGGGGTCATGGGGTTTTTTTGGGGAGTTGCTGTCTGGCCTCTCCTCCCAGGGTCAGGTGGTTTTTTGGGAGTCTGCTAGATTTCCAGATTTATAGGGTTGGGGTTAGGGGGGTTGGTTCAAGGTTTTAAGGGGGGTTTTTAAGAAAAAAAGTTTGCTGGTTCAAGTTTAATAAATTTTCCCCAAGGGGTTTTTGGGGGGAAAAAAAAAATCCTGACTTTTGTAGGGGAAAAAATGAGGTCATTTTGGGTTTCAGCAGGCAAAAAATGGGAATATCTGGTTAGTCCGGGCGCAGAAACTTTTTTTTTGGGCTGTTTTATTGGTGAACGAGGGGCGCCCGTGATAGCCGCGCATGCTCATTAAAAAATAATTTTTCGGGGGAAACGGTTGTGATACCGTTAATTTGATATTTTGGGGGTTTTTTTTTCCGAAACAGATTGTTTTAGTCGCGGGTTTTCTTTTCGAAAAAATATAAAACGATTTGCTGAAAAATCAATTGGTCAGAATATTCTAAAGTATTCTATTGAATATTATTTTATTTGGGATAATTTTTTATGCTTTTTTAACAAAAGTAAAAAAGAAGCACAAAAAGCGTAAAAATTATCACATAAAGTTTTTGGCTAAATAAGTGGAGAAAACTTGTGAAAAAAATAAATAATTATAAGCAATTAATAAAAGTAAAAAAAAAATAAAAAAATTTAAAGATTTTATATAATAGTAAAATTATATAAATTAGGAATAATTTACCATTGCAGACTTTTTCCGGACTTTAAAATTTTTTAAAAATTTCCAAAAAGTCGTTAACAGTCTTAGAGGTTAAAGCGGGGTAAATTAATGGGTTGTCACTCTCTTCATGGGAAAAAAGGAAAACCCATAAAATTTATTTTTTTGCTATTGTACGCGGTTGTGCTGATTTCATAAATTTTGGGAAAAAGATTTTTAAAGATCCCAATGACATTTTTTAGAATTATAAAGAGTAAAAAATTGAAAAAAAAAAAAAATGTGAAAAAAAATAAGAAATGAAAATATAAATTAAATATTATATTAGTATAATAAAAATATAAAATTGATTTATTATTAAACCAAATATCAATAGGCAAACCCGGCCGTACGCGATTGGGGTGGTAAGTTCGGGGAAATCCTAAATTTTTTCCCACGAAATTTAAAATTTGCGTACAGGAGCACTTTATTTTCTAAAATTCCAAGAAAAAAGTGATTCGGATCCCCTTCCGAGATTTGACGAAAAAAGCAAAACCCCCCTTTCCCCTCCTAGGACTAATAGGTGAGAAAAATATTGGAGCAAAGGGGCGCTGTCGGGAATATTTATTATAACGCATTGCCAGGAAGCCGTTTATTTGAAGAAATAGTCATTTTTCACTCTTTTTATTTTGAAATTTGGGGTTTCTGACGACAGATGAATCTGAAAATTTTAAACAATATTTTGATTCTGCGGGCCCGAACCATAAATGATCATAAAGGGAATTTCTAGGAGATTAAAAAATAGATTGGACGTTCATATGACTATTTTTTCAGAAAAATTATTTTTCTAGAATTTTTGGGAGAGTAAATTTCTTTTTTGTTAAATTTTGTTTGTTTTGTTCCTATTAGATAAATTTTTTCGGCTTTAGTTTTTTACTATAAAATTTTTTTCTTTAGTTTTGAGAGAAGTAGCGGGAAGATTAAAGTAATAAAAAAAGCACAAAAAAAAACGAAAAAATTTAAAAGTTTATATTTAACAATTTTTCATTTTAAACAATTTTCAAAAATATTTTATTTTGCCAAAAAAATAAATAAAAAAAATTTTAAAAAAATTTAAAAAAAATTTTAATCAAAAAAATCTTACTTGAAAATTTAGATTTTTTTTTTTTAATTTATTTATATTTTCAGGTTTTAATAAAAACTTTTGGAGGGCAGGAAACGGGTTTCTTTTGAATTTAATGTCTAAATCACTCTAGATTTTTAATTTGATTAAAAATTCGCTTTCTTTTAATTTTTTCCTTTCCAAATTTTTTTTCCCGTTTTTAAGAAAAAGTTTTTTCAAAATTTTTTGCCCTTTTTTCTAGCATTTAAATAAGACCAAAAAGAGTTATGTTTAAAAAATAAAAGTAAATTAAATTTAAAAGGATAAAATTATATTTTGCACTAAAAATAAGCTTTTGAAAAAGAGAAAAAAAAAGAAAGAATGAGATTTTTTTTTTTTTTAAAAAAATTGGAAACTCATCCTGCGGGGAAACAAATAATATTTTTTATATAACCAAAATTAACCTTTAAAAAATAAAAAAAATAAAATAAAAAAATACAGAAAAAACTTGAAAAATAAAAAAAACATTAAAAAAAAAAATAAAATAAATTTTCAGTTTGTCTACATTATTAATTAATTATTTTTATTTTATTTTTTTTTAATTTTTTTAATTTTTACATTTTTATTTTTTAATTTTATTTTTTTTTAGTTAATTATTTACCTTTTAATTAAAAAAAAGGAGAAAATTAAAAACTTTAAAAAAATTTTGGGAAAAAAAAATTTTTATTTAAATGTTAAAATAATATTTTTCATCCCAACCAGAAAAGAAAAGATGAAAATTTCCAAAAATTTTTTTTTTGCAAAAAAAGGTTGCGGGGAGGCCAAACCCCGGGGGTTTTGTTCAAAATTTCTTTTTTTTAAAACCAAAAATAAAAAAAACCATATTTCCCCCCAACTTAAACCTTTTTTTGAAATTTTCCCCAAAAAAAGTTTTTTTTTTTGGGTGGAAATCCTATGGAACCCCGCCCCCCGGGTAAGGGCCGGTTATTGGATTTTACCGGGGACCCGAATGGTGGCAGGGGGGCCGAAAGCCCCCCCTAAAACCAAAAGGGGCCCCTTCTTTTTTTTTTGGGGGGGCCCAAAAGGGGATAAGCCACAGCCGCCCCCCGTTAACCCCTAAAGCACCAAACGGCCCCTCCCCCCCCGAAAAGTCGGTTTCTTGGACGCAGGGCGGGGCAAAAATGTTTTTGGGGGCGGGGTCCCCCTCGAAAAAAAAAATTTAAAAAAAAGGTTGTTTTAAAAATGAAAAAAGGCAAAAAAAAATTAAAAAAATGGCTGGAAAAAGAAAATCACTTATCCTGTATTTTATAAGTATTTAAAATAAAACAGGTTTTTACGACTAGTCCAAGCCTTTTTTTTCCCGACCAAATTTAAAAAAAAAAAAAAAAAAAAAAAATTTCAATAAAGAAAGGTTCAATAAGTATCCCAGAAAAAAGCATTTTTGGTGCCTTTTAGAAAGCTTTCATTTGTGAAAGGTATTATAAAATTTTTTTAGTTCGATTTCTATATCACGCGTTAATGTCAACAACGTAGGACAATTTTAGTTAATTTTTTTTTGTAGAAGTTGTCAATTTATTTCTTAGCGATTGATAAGGAGAACTAAGGGCAATCGAACGATATTACAATTGCGGGGAACAGGGGTTATATATGAGTGCAAAAATGCCAACGAGGGTGAGCGGCGGGAAAAAAATTTTTGGCGGCGAACGGGACGTGGGAAGTAAGTAGAAATGGTTAGGAGAATATCCGAATTATACCCCAAAAAAAAATACGCGATTTTTAGAAATTTAAAAGAAAATTTTCTTAAAGTGACAAGCCCCTATACCAAAGAGCGCGAAAAGTTCCTAACAAGAAAAAAAAAAAATAAAAAAGAGACAGATAGGGGAGTGGTGATGAAATATTGACGGGCCCTCGTTTCGGAAAATTTCGAGCCCCCTGATTTGGTTAAAAAAAAAAAAGGAACGGCCCCCTATCGATTTGCGTGATACCGGGGCCAAAAAACAAAAGATTTAAAGACCCCTATCGCCTGCCGCCTGATCGATGATCGCGGGTCGGCTTGTAGAATGGAAAATTTTTTAACCCTTTGATCTTGAAAAAGGATTTTTTTATGTAAAGTTACGAAAATAGCCGCAAATATACGACATTTTATGTTGATGGAAGGTAGAATTTTTAAAAATTTGCCTTTGGCTTGTGCAATTTACCGGGGTTTTCAAAAATTTTTAAAAAGTTACTTTCAAGATTTTTTTAACTGAATACATGGAGGGCTATTGTGTCGTCTGAAAAATTTCGGAAGGTTTTTGAAAAAATTAAACGGAGAACAGGGCGATAAATCCGGATAGCAACGGAAAAAAAAATGTTTTTTTTTTAAAAAACAAAAAATAGAGTTTCTGGGAAGGAAATAGAATTGGAACCGTCGGAAGCAAAAAAAAGACGCGGTTAGAGATTTCCCCAGCCGAGAATATAAACAAGTTAAAAAAGGCTTTGGGTTTATCCGGTTTTTTCCCGAAAAAGATTTGGGTTATTCATTATGCCCCCGGGGCCTTGGCAAACCCATTGGGAAGAAAGAAAGTTTTTTTCCAATTTTTAGGGAAAAAAAAAAAAAATGGTTAACAAGATAAAGGTTCTCGGGGAAAAAATATTCTTAAGTATCCAAAAAAAAACGTTAGACCATCAAACTTTATCCGATGGTCAAAAAAAAGGTATAGCGTGTTTTTATTCAATATGACAATAATCATTGCATCCCGTATATTATGTAAAACAGCCGTACGATTCGCGGAAGAAAAATACAGGCATGAGTCGGTGCTTGCAATTTAAAACCTTGAAAAAAAAATTCCGCGTGTATTTAAAAAGGTATATTTAAAAAAAATAAAAGATTGTAAAGGTTTAGTTTATCATAAGAAAAAAAAATTTTTTGCGTGCATGGGGGTTTAAAGCTAGAGGAATTTTATAACATCAAAATTTTTCGAAAAAAAAAAATATATTTGAGCACAATAGACGCACTATTATTTGGGTTTTTGTATTTTTTTTTTGTGTACCCATTATTTGCTATAATGTACTTTTTTCAAAACAATTTACTCTTGTTTGACTGCAACGGGAATCGGCGATTTTTATTAGCGAGTGTGAAGTGTTTTATTGTTTACTCGCAAAAAATTGTAATGGATTAAAATCGTTCTTTAAAAACCCCAGGTCAAGACCGCCGAATTACGCAAAAAAAGCTCTTAATTCGTAGAATAAAATAAAACCAAAAATTTAGAAAATCCCCTTAGGGAAATTTTTTTTTTCTCGTCTTAAAAAAACAAGCTCTAAACCCCACGTATTTTTTAAAAATTGTACCCGAAAAAACAAAATCAAAAATAATGTCAAGGCCACGTGCATGATGCGGGGCCCCCATGATTATAGCGCCCTTCCCCAAAATTTGCGCCCATGTTAAAAATAATTGCGTAGAATGGTAAGCCTCTTACTACACGGGTAGGTCAAAATTTAATTTATTTTGTTTTTAATTGAAAAAGGGAGAAAAGTCTTTTTTGGGATAAAAAAATGTAAAATATAAAAAAGTGATAAAAATAATAAAAAATAATTTAAAAAAAGTAAAAAAAATTTTATAAATTTATCATAAAAAAAACACCATTTCAGTTATTTGACTATTCTCTTTTCAATATTTTATTATTTTTATATATAAGTTTCATTATTTTTTATTTATTTTTTATTTAAAAATAGAAAAGTTTTAAAGTTTAAAATTATTTTTTTTTTATTAAATTTTGTATAAATTTATTTCTCAACCCGTTTGCACCAAAATTGGACCTATTGTCATCGCGCTATGAGCGGTTTTCTTTTTTATTTAAACAAACAAATTTGCCTCAATAGGGGAGAGGCACTACCGTGTTCTGACCCTTTTTCAACCGTGTCATCGAGCGGTTTTTCTTTTACTAAACAAACATTTAAAAAAAATTAACGCATATGTAGTTTAGTCAACATTTTTGGGGTAATTTCAAATAAGCATAAAATCCGCTTAAAAATGATTTTATTGAAAATTCTTTTTTCATTTTTTAAGTTGAAGCACGTATATACAGTAGGCAAAATCTCCTGATTTTTTGAGGTCCAAAACGGAAGTGCGCTGCGCGAAATAGATAAGGGGCCTGGTGGCCTTTTACGTCCGTGATCTTTTTTCTCCCTTTTTGTTTTTTGCTCTCTTTCTTTTAAAAACCCTTTTCAAAGTTCCTTTAAAAAGTTGTTTCTGAGTTAAAAAAAGGGTTTTGACGGTATATTCGAGCAGAAATTCTTTTGCCCCAAAGGGGAAAAATAAAAGTGAAAAATGGAAAGGGAAAATTTTCCGGAAAAAACCGGGAGAAAGATTTTTTTGAAAAATGTTAACTAATATAAAAAATTTTTAAAAAGATTTTATTTTCTCTTGAAAAAGCACTTTTACTTCCTGTTTTTGGTGTTGTGTGCAACTCCAAAAAATTAAGAAAAAAAATAGAAAATGGCAAAAACAATACATGGGTGCGGGAAAAGCACAAAAGATTTGAAGATGATTTAGAAACGATATTTTTTCAAATTTCCCCAAGGAAAAGCAGGTAATGTTTTCATTTTTTTTTTCCAAATAATTTCATTTTTTTTTTTATTGAAAAAATTTGTAATTTTATGTAATTTGCAGGTGGTTTTCAATGATTCAAGCAGGGAAGGGTGGACTTGGAACCAAAAGGGCCCCGAAAATTTCCAACCTAATTTTAAATTTTGCCATTTACTTTTAGAAGAAGGGTACAAAATTTAAAAAAAAGAGCTCGCTTCATCCAGATGCCTACCAACGATATTTTTTGGGCCCGAGATCCAACGCATATTGTTTCCCTTTTAGCTTATGAAAAAGAAAAAAGTTTTTTTTGAAAATTAAAACCAACTAATGATTTTTATTTTTATTCAGAGATTAGAAAAATATTTTTTTAAAAATTTTTAACTTTATTGTTTTTAAAAAAAATCGGTTATTATCATTGAGTTAGCAAAAATATAACTTTTTAAGTGCCGCCAGATTTCCTTAAAGTGTTCTTATAAAATTTTTTCTTTTCATGCCATTTATTACATTATCGAAACATAAAAGCGTTGTAAAAAAATATCGAAAAAATAGAAAAAAATTTAAACATTTTTTAATTATAATTTTAAATTTGATTTTTGTTTTAAAAAAGCGTTGTTTTCAAATATTTATATAATTGTATTATGGTTATAAGCTATTATAATTATTATTGTTTTATGTTTTTTTCAATTTTTTGGCTTTGGGTTTTTTTTGGTTTAACGAGTCGGACGGTAGCTAAAATATGATTAGGAAAGGTTGGACAATGAAATAAAATTTTTAAAAAGTTTATGTTAGTATATACTAAGATTTTACCCTTTTTTTTTAATTTAAATCTGCTTTGACATTTTTTTGTTTAAAAATGCATTCTCTATTTTCCCTTGGCTTTGTTTTTTTTTTGGGTTTAATCGAGGTGGATCGGTACTAAGAAATTTTCAAAAAATTACCTAAAAAAAAAGGGTTTTTTAAAAAACAAGTTTTACCATTAACCAAATTTTCATTGCAACCCTTTTTTTTAAAAGGATTTTCCCAAATTTTTTTCCCCTTTTGGATGAAAAATTAATCTTTTTCCCCTTAAATTAGCAAAATTTAACATGCAAAATGAAATTGTCTTTTAAATTGTTACCCCATAAAAAATAAATTAAAAATATGTGTTTGCAATTTTTTCCAAATTTTTTTAAACCCATTTTTAAATTTGTTTAAATTTTTTTTTTACAACCAAAAAAAAATTTAACAAAATTTCAAAAGAATTTGGGAAAAAATCGGTTTTTAAAACCCTTACATTTTTTTTTTTAAAAAAAAAAAAAATGAAATAAAAAAAAAATCCAAAAAGGGAAATAAAAATTTTTTTTTCCCCTTAATAAAAAAATTCTTTCAACCAAAAAAAAAATTTTATAATGAAAAGCTTATAAAATTTTTTTAAAAAATTTTTCAAAGTTTAAAATTTTTTCCCATTAAAAAATTTTTTAAAATTCACGATACGCCTATTTGCGTGGTCGAATGATTATATGATGATGATTAAGGATGATAATGATGATAATATACGGGGAACGTTTCTTCTTAATATAGAATTTTTCATATTTCGACTTTGCTTTATATTCTCTGCTTACAAATCACGTAGAGCAGAATAAAGAACACTTTTATTATATAATTCGAACTCAATCTATCGTAAGTCTAGTATACACTCCGATTAGCTTCGCCATTATTGAGGAGTCGAAATATTTCAAGACTCAATGTCCGACTCGCGTTAATAAATTTAACAAAAACCGGGTCTCCTAGCTACGTGACCCTTAACTGGTCGCGATACACTACCTTGTCTCTTGATATGATTCAGAGAAAGAGTTGGACAATGAAATAATTTTCATACAGTTTACTGTTATGTATATATCTAAGATTTTACCTCTTTTCTTAATTCAAATCTTGCATGTTTGCACATTTCTTTTTGTTTCAAAGTGCATTCTCTAATTATTCCATTGGCTTTGTCTTTTTTTGGTTCAAAGTGCATTCTCTAATTATATTGTATCATCTTGTTTTATGAAATAATATATTTCTTTGATTGCGTGTGCTTATTATTTATATAATGCATTATTTATTAATCATGTGCAATAATGTTATATATATGTATACTGTTTTAATTTTATGTTACCTATATATATCAAATAAATATATAAGTATATGTGTGTGCATGTATTGTGTTTACTAAACGTTTTCTTAATTCTTTTCTTTCAGTTTTTAATTCTCGTCTCTTAATTCTTTTTTTTCAGTTTTTACATATCACAGGAATAAATAACAAGGAATACAACTAAGCAATTTGGGCCAATAAAGCTCGTGATTACATTTACCATATATTTTCCATTTGTTATAAAAATAAAATATACCAAAATGAAATAAAACACTATAATAAAATACAAAAAATGGAAATTTAATCTATCCATTATCTGATCTTAATTCTATCCATTAATAAAACATTCTCTTTCCATATTTCAAAATAAAATGTCTATATTGCATGTAATATGTCTTGGCATAATCGTTATTAATTAAAATTATTTACAATAAGATATTAATATATTCTTTTTCTTTCATAATAGATTTGTTTATTTTCCACCTTTTAAATTAATTTTTTTACGACATATACAGATGTCAATTTTTTTCTCAGATATATTCACATCTTTCATTTAATAATATATTTTTTTAATTATTTTCCTTGCATATACATTACATATACACATATCCAACTATTATATTTAATACAATATAATTATTTTATCTATATATATTATGTTGCTTTTCATGTAACTATAATAGGTTGCCAATTTATTTTTTTTGTTTGTTTTTGTTCTTTTTATTTACGTAAATTATTATATCACATTTAATTTTTTATAAACTTTTTACAACTAATAATATTTTTTAGTATAATATATTGCTATAATATTGGTAGATTTCTTATATATATAATTTTATGTATTTTTAGGGTACTTAATTACTATCGTTCATGTTTCCAAATTTTTATATATTTTTAGCTTTTTCCAATATATTAACATTTATTTGTAGTATTTTCATTCAGTTTAGATTAGTTTATCGTAGGCCAGGCCGGCCATCCCTGGCGCGGATTACGCGAGCGGAACCAGCGGATCGCCAATCACGGAATCGTTCCGATGGGCTCATCGATAATAAGTTCTATGTGAGTTTGATCAACGGAAAATAATGATGACAAGAGATAGAATTCAGATGGCCGATACTGGGCAACTACCTATTTCGCGCATGCGCACCTCCGTTTGGCCCTACTGACATCAAAGGTGACGACAGAAAGTTGCGCTACTGTATTACTGTGCTTGAGTCTCTACTTAGAAACACTCGTCAGAATTTGAATTTATCTTCTCCTTCCTTCGTTACTACTTCAAAGTAAGACTCCGGAAAAATTTTGATCTAAAATAATTGAAGTAGATTTACAACATCTATGTACATCTTCATTGCTAATATTAATTCGGTAAATCGTCGAAATATCAATTACATTTTAATGTTCTGTATTTAAAACCAGCTTGATCTAATAGCGAAATCATGCAGACGAATATATCTGCAGTATATATCTATGTTGATCGACTACAATTTAATAATTTACCCTACGAGTTATTGCTCATTGGCTAATATTTATTTTTATATAATTTTTTAATTTCTACAGCCTTCCATTTTTGATATTAAATAATAAACTCTATATCGCTGTTTTGTTTTCACAATCCGAATCAGTAAGCAGTCTTAATTGTGATTATTATCTGCATATTTTGAACACGAATCTCCCGTTAGTGCGAAAATCCCATTACTATTTTCGTAGAAAGGTGACGAAAACCACGAATTTCCGCGGGAAACTCCCATTATGATTTTACAGAAAGTAGGAGGAATAAACGTTCTCTTGTTATAAGTTTATACAAAGGAATATCTTTGTTTGGAATTCCGTAATTATTTACAAGCAGTGAAGGATAATAGTGTCTCGGAGTAACGTCCTACTTATTTCGCGCGTTGATGTCGATGGACTATTCCGTAAATTAAATCGCTTAATTTTCGCTATCACATTTTGCGCATTAATTGCTCTTGTCGAATTTTTTAATAATAAAACATTTTCAGATACCACCTCTTTCGTCAGTTTCTTCCTATGTTAAGATTACTGGGTTACATCCCATCAAATTTGTGATTTAAATTCTAAGGCGATGTTCGAAATTACTGAAAAATTTCTTTGCCAGGATCATTTTTGTTGCTTCATTTGTTCCTCCCGATTCTCGATTCAAAGTCTCTTGATTTGTCCAATGTATCTCATCTGCATCATTACATTTATACCATATACACCATTTTGTCTGTTTTTTTCTCTATTAAATTTGTTTTTCCCTTTTCTTATTTATCTAACTTTAGGGCACAGTATAACATATGTCAGACTTTGAAATTTTTAATTTTTTAAAATTTGACCATATCGTATCAGATAAATAATCCTTAGGTTCGCCGCCAGTAATAAATTATAAAAATCTCTCGCTCAAGTAAAGGTCAACCAAACTGCAATCATTATTATAAATACTGAGTTACAATACAACGTTTCTACTGTCATTCGCTCTTTTCAAATAAATCTATAAAAGTTACATAAAAATTTTTACAGCAAGAAGCGAACTTGCCGAATGTTTTATATAAAAAAACAACTAAAAGCATTAATTTACGAAAATCGGAGATCTTTAGTGAGAGTTTATGATCGTTCTGACGCTAATTATTAATTAGTTTTGATTTTTACTATTTATTTTATTTTATTTTGCCTTTTTTATGAAGGTTTTTAGATTGTGAAAGACACATTCGTTATTCTCGATTTCTTAATGCGTTTGACGTGGACGCTTTTGAGAGCGCCGTCACAAGGCGAAAGCCCGATTCGGGTATGACGCGGAATCCTGGAGCGCCTCCTCATTTCGGGGGAGGGTGCGACCCCGGTTGCGTTGTTTCGTTATTTATTACCGTACTTTGCGCTACTTGCAATTGCAACGCATGCGTCGGCCCGTCGATGCGCGTGCAACAACGATCGAGGGAGAGCGACAAACGACGGAGCCCGAGAGAGCGCAGGAGAAATTGTAAAGGCAAAGAGAGCGAAGGGCGAGGAGGCCTGACATTCCACGCCGAGAGAGAATGATGGATCGAGAGTGAGAGAGAGAGAGAGAGATCAACGGGCCGCGCGCATTAAGTATCCAGTAGCCGAATTTTTTATTATCTCTCCGCAATGTTTATGGCCGTACGATATCTGTGATACCGAAGGACTCCGAGTCCGCGCTTACCCTGGACCGCTCCTGGAGAAGGACTACGATGGCCCGGCAGCCTAACTCTTGTTCCCGCCAGTAGAAAATCCGCAGGAACAACCCGGAGAAAATCCTCTCGAGCAGCAGGAGATACCGCGGAGATTACCACCCCGCTAGAGAGGGCAGCGGTGAAGACTGTAGGGCCCCGCCTCGACCCTATCATTGAGTAGGCGCGAGTGAGATCGGCGGGCACGTAGGTCCCCAGAACCGCGCGCGAGACCGCTCTCCACTGTTCGTTGTGCTCACAACGACGGAGGGTGGCCTCCGGAGACCCAAGACTCAACTCACCAATGGAAACTCTTCTCCAAAAATATGTAAGCCGCCTCTCGGGTTACCGACTAATGGTGGTTCGGTACCGGTGTTGTTGGAGTCCCTAGAGTAATACCGTGAGTACCCTAGCGTCTCGCGTATTGATCGTTGTTTAGGAGAGAGCCGGTCTCTCTCTTCTAAGTACCGTACCGCAGGGCCTGCCGACGTCGGAGAGATCGCGAACCGACTCCCTCTCGAAACGTGCCGCCGCAGTCAATCGTTTTTCCGGCGACGATTATCGTACCGTCATAATTTCATCGCTGTCTTCAAAGTCCACGTTATATATCGTGACCTCACAGTAGATTGTCGGAATTTGCGTTCAGCCGTTTCTCTCGCTGAGTTTGTTAAATGTTTCATTTTTCGACTCGTCAGAGAGTCGAGCGCGCCGAGGCGCCGAAATTGCGTTGTCTATTTGTCACCTTTTTTTGAACCGCGCCGTGTCTCGAGTTAAATTTTGACTTCTATCACGTCGCGATGGTACGCGAAAATAGTTTTCAAGTATAAATCAGCTCCATCTGTTTGTTGTTCCGCATAATTTCGTTAATATCATATTTCTCGAAAATTAGTAAAGTTGGTAACAGAGGTTATTATCGATAAAATGTTCATCAGTAATTCTGTCATTCCGGTCTCGTCGCCCGATATACAGGGTTACTATTATATTCGGGAATAAAGAACGACAACACTAGTTAAGCGCGATATATTTTTTATTGTTTTTTCCCCCAAAGTACTCGCCACGATATGATACAACTTTTGCATACGCTTAACCCCATTTTCAAGCATTTATTCCATTCTAAATGAGTGATCCTCCGCAACATGTTTTTGACACTTCATAGCGTCTTCGGGCGTGAATCGTTGACCACGCAGTTTATTCTTCACGATGGGACCAAAAAATCAAGTGGGTGCCAAATCAGGGATTACGGCGGATATTCATCAATTCGATATTTTGAGTGCTCATATAGTCCTTGTTGAGCCATGAGAGAGCTCTCGCATTGCCATTATGAAGAACAATCCGGCGCCAATCTCTTGTTTTCATGTTTATTCAACCGCAGACTTCTACAACCATGGTTGTGTACCACTTCGATTCACTGTTCTACGATCCCTAAATCACTGTTTGCAATATGACCATTTTTCCGAGAACAGCCACCATTTTCTTTTAAGTGCTTTGTGCCGCGACACTTTTGTTGTTTGTGGTTCATCTGGAACACACCCATACATCGAGTGCTGCTTACTGTCGGGCTCATACGAATATCTCCATGCATTTTGTCACTGTCACGATTTTATCAACGTCTTTTGAAGCACCGCGAGTGTAATTCTTAAGCATTACTTTGCAACCATCGACACGAGCCTTTTTTCAGCGATTGTCAATTATGTGGAATCCACGCGAACATAACTTTCGCACAGTATGTTCATGTAAAATCGCATATATGCTGTGGAACTAATGCTTAGGATGCCTCAATCTCACAATAGGTTACATGACGATCTTGCTTATCTTGGTCGGTGCACAGCATCGATTTTTTTTGGCAACTACAGCCGATTTTGGCGACCTTCACAAAACTCGCCCGGACAGCAACTCGTCACGTTTAAATTCCTATACCCGGACACTGGTTTTTAAATGGGCTTTATGCCAAAGTCAAATTATTGATTGATGCCCTTTTTGGATATCACGTGGAAAATCGTAAAAAAATCATCGCCAAAAATGTTCCGTTCAGTTCCATCTTTTTGCCGAGACGAACTTTCACAAATATAAAATAAACAAATAGAAATCCGTAGACAAAATTTCGTACGTTTTCCCAAAAAATGTCAAACTTACGATGAACCTAAATTGGACCACAGGGACATTAGGGTTGCCATTCCCGAATATATTTTAACCCGTACATTTACTTTGGTTCTACGCTGTTTTAAAATTTTAGTTATTACCATATCAAATTTGGGCCCAATATACTAACATATGTACCATTGTTATCTTAGTTCAAATACATATATATCAAATTCTAACCCCACTGTATGTCTCTCTTCCCTCCCCTTTTCCCCAAAACCCCCTCACCCTAAAACCCCGACTCTGGATTAATTTCGGAGACGGCATTGTACCTTCACTTTAGTACGTGGCCGTTCACTGCGCCGGGCCCCAACTGTACCGTGAGAAACCGATGTCCTTACAAAAAAATAACTTTCCTTACCCGATTTTACCGTTAATAAAATTAGTAATTTAATTGAACGCTCCCCTGTCCGAACTTGCTTTTCCCGGCACAGGAAAAGACTGCAGCGTAGTGACAAGATTCGTGCTAACTGTTAATCTATTTTATTTCTTCCCTTCTTTTGTCATTTTTTACATTGTTCAAAACAATGGTGAATTTTTTGGTGGTAGGCGTGTTTGGGGATTTACTGTATTAATTTATTATGCATTACGTTTGGTATTACATATTTTTGTATTTTATGTATAATTATTGTTGCGATGAAATGTATAAATTATATTATTTTTATGAACTTTTATAATTTACTTGAAAGGGGTCTTGAAATGCCCCGTCGAACGTTTTTTTAACTAATTTTTTTATAATAAGATTGCCATTTGGTGTTTTTCCTTTTGGAAAGATTTTTAAAAATATCTTTATATTATATATATAATATATATATCATATATTATATTTAACAGGGGGGGATTCAACACCGTTTGCCCCTTAAAAGGTCGTATTCCTGACTCAATTCTAAGACGATTTGTCCTTTGCCAGAAATTTTTATCCGAAGCTTAGTTTTGAAATATAAAAAGAAATAGTTAGCGAATTACATACAGCACGAGTACGGGCGTTAATCAGGAGCGGAGGCAACACATTATCCGACGCGGGCGATTACGTGGGCGCTCGAAGCGATCAGCTGTTTGTTACACGCGGCGTTTTGTGGTGTGTGTGTGTGTGCGTGTGTGTGGTACGCGTATACACACACACCACCACTCTCTCTTCTCTCTCTCCTCTCTCTCTCTCTCGCTCGACTCTCTCTTCTCTCTCTCTTTCTCTCTCTCTCTCACTGATTCTTACCTTGTATAGATGTTTGGATGTCCTTTGACGAATAATTGTTGCCTGACTGGATACAATCCGATATTGACACATTGTGACACACTGCATAATGAAATCATTTTTTTGTAATAAATTCTATTGACACTTTGACTCACGCACTTGATTAAAAATTATTGTAATAAATAACTGATTACAAATTACAACACATAATCACAATCTGAGAGAATTTTCTCTTAGAATTTGCCCTGAAAATTGTGGTAATCGTAGGATAATATTGTATGGAAAAAATTTTATTAGAATTCCTGTAATTAATATTTATTACATTCAAAATAATAATATCTATCACAATAAAATATGAAACATGTTTTATTAATTTTACTAAACCGTAAAGTAAAATTAATGAAATACATTTTATATTTTATTGTGATAAATATTATTATTTTGAATGTGATAATTATTAATCAAAGAAATTCTAATAAAATTCTTTCCATACCATATTCTCTTACAATTACTATAACTTTTAGGGTAAATTCTAAGAAAAAATTCTCTCAGTGTTTTGATTAATTATTAAAAATTACTTGTAAAAACGCGCGGCGCGCACAGCACACGTTACTCGATGCGGACGGCAATAGTTTACACGGCAAGAACACGACAATCATAATCACAATCTAAAAGAATTTTCTCTTAGAATTTACCTAGAAAATTATGGTAATCGTAGGACATTATGATGTGGAAAGAATTTTATTAGAATTTCTCTACTATTTATCATATTAAAAATAATAATATGTATCACAAGAAAATATAAAATATGTTTGATTAATTTTACTATACAGTTTAGTAAAATTAATCACACATATTTCATATTTTATTGTAATAGATATTATTTTTAATGTGATAAATATTAATTCTCTTCATACCGTATTGTCTCACAATTACCATAACTTTTAGGGTAAATTTTAAGAGAAAATTCTCTCAGTGTACCGATTAATTATTAAAAATTACTTGTAAAAAGGCACACGTTACTCGATGCGGACGACAATTGTTTACACGGCCAAGGACACGACAACAGACTGCGGCGACGGACGACGCGACGCGTCGCGACGCTTCGCGACACGTCTAGACGATAACAATCACGCGGCGTTGCCGAACATGTGATTGACGCGAGACATGTATTAAAACGTATAATAATTATGTTATTAAAAAAGGCATATTATAACGTATTATAATTTTTTACGTTATAATACATTTTTTTTAATGACTTAACATTATCCGCCCGTTTTGCCCTTTCTTTTTAAGCGAGACGTGAGAAAAATAATTATGTTTTGCGAACAAGATGTTCCATGTATAAATGTATTGGTCGCTCTGAAAAGAGCGGATTGACTTTGGTCGCTCTGAAAAGAGCGGATTGACTTTGGTCGCTCTGAAAAGAGCGGATTAACTTTGGTCGCTCTGAAAACAGCGGATTAATTTATAATAGGTGCTCAAAATGACCACCATCCATCCTTATGCAAGCTCTCATGCGTTTAAATAAATTTAATTGCACGTTCTCCATTACTTCCTCTTCGATATTCCAAATTACATATCGCAATCTGGTTTCTAAGTCGTCGACGTCCTCGGGAAGCGTTTTGTATATTGATTCCTTACAGTATCCCCATAAAAAGAAATCAAGAGGATTAAGGTCCGGGGATCTTGCGGGCCAACGTATCGGGCCATGCCGACCCATCCAACGTCCAGGAAACTGCTCGTTCAAGTAGTTTGTTACAATCCTGGCGTTGTGTGGTCCAGCACCGTCTTGTTGAAAGAACATTTTATTTCTTTCAAATAGTGGCACTTCTTCTAAAAAATCGGGCAGATTTTCTTTCAAAAGTTCCACGTACGTCTGGCCAGTTAAAATATCTGGTAGAATAACGGGCCCAAGTATTTGGGTACCCATTATTCCAGCCCCAGATATTTATTTTCCAACGTACTTGAAAATTTTTGAGCCGCGTTACTCTGGGATTTTCTTCGCTCCAATAATGCATATTGTGCGAGTTAAAAATACCTTCTTGTGTGAATAGTGATTCATCACTGAATATCACACGGAAAGAAAATCTGGGATCTTGATCCACTTGTCTCAAAAAATTTTCGCAAAATGTTCTTCTTGCCTGATAATCTTCAGCTCGTAAATGTTGCAACGCGTGTATAATGAAACGCGTGCAACTTTTCTTCTTTGAGCGTTCTTTGTACCGTCGAGTAAGAAAAGTTGTGTTCTCGAGCAACCACTCGAATACTCGTTTCAGGATTATCTTCGAAAGCACGTACAATTCGCTCCGTATTTCGCAAATTTCTTGCATTGCGATTTTTTCCAGTATCGTTGTTTATCCGGAAGGACACTGCCAGTCTCGTGTAATCTCTGAGCTGCTCGAAGTATAACAGGAGCCGATGGATGTCTTGCTCGATTTGGATATAATTCGGCGTATCTTCTTGCAGCTACGTGATACTGCCCATGACACTCGCCGAGTGCCATTAGCATATCGTAATATTCTTCGTTTGTGTACGCTGCCATATCGTCCTCTTAACTCTTGTAATAATCGAAAGATTATTGTTTGCATTATCAATCTTCATTTAATTTATACAATCCGCGGGGTGTCGCGATTTCCCCTTCCACGCCTTCCGCGTCGAATAGCGGCACGCGACACCCGCGACAGCGGCCACCCGCGAATCGTATAAATATAAGATGCAGATCGAACCGACATTCAACCGACCGGAAAATCAAACCGACATTTTCTGTATATATTAGTTTCCGTTTTTTTCGTACGCATGCAATACGAGTTATGTTTATGATTCTGAACACTTATTACCGTATCGTACAACGTTGGCGAAACATTTTCATCAGGAATTTCACACGTTACGTATTTTCGAATAAACGTAGCAACTTCTTCATCCGGCGATTTTCCTAATACTGGAGCATCTTTTATCCAAATCATACAATGCATGTGCTGGATACTTCTACGTTGATACTCCAGTCGCCAGAAGTAATGAATAACCTTTCCTATTGGATTATCGGACGAACAAATAAAATCAATTATGGCTTTGAATTTTATGCACATGAATCTAGAAGTACTTACAGGATCGTATGCGATTAGTTCGCTGATGCCTAACTTCTCTTTATCGGGATTCATATCTCGTAAATATTCACCCAAATCGGACCATTTCCATTCACTAGGACTCAAAGTCAAAAACCACGTCGCTGGACCGTAATGCAAAGTCATGCATTTTACATTATTGGACGGTTGTCGCCAAAATTGATCCGTATTTTCCAATTTTGCGAAAATACTCATTAAATTCGATTCTAATTGGTAACCTTTCAATTCGTTCAAGTATCTACCAGCAGTGTATCTTTCTCGTGGGTTAGTAACCATCATCGTATAATAGATACCACTTTTCAACTGTCGGTAGTTAGCATCATTGAGAAGGAAGAACAGATACTGCAGATTCAACCTGAATCTACTATGTTTCGACATCAATCGTGTTCTAATAAATAAATATTCCGGCAATGCAAAGTTTCTATCTTCTCGTTGTCCATTGACATCATCAGGATATAAATCAGGGAAACACATGACATCCAGATATTTATAACGATTATCCATTGGAAAATCTTCAATTTTCACCATTTGATAAAGCTTCAATGCAGATTCGTTATCGATTCTTTTCGCGTGTATTGGGTATATTGTATACTGATCGTTAATATCCGAATGTTCAGTGATTTGTGTGAGAAAAGCCGTACGTTTTAAAACGGTTTGATCATTATTATTTTTGTTTTGCTGTACATTGTACAAATTCAATGCTGGTAATTCCTCAACCACCTCATTTATTTCGTCAATGTCGCTTTCCTCATCGACAATCCTATATTCTGTTTCCTGCAACTTATCCTTTAATAGATTATCAGATGACGCTGGAAGACGAATTTTTTAGTAATGAGGATTATTTTCTTTCAACCATTGTAAAACCTTATACATTTTATTAATATCTATCAATTTTTCCCAAACCACTTTAGATTTCTTGGGTATACCTCGAACGAGAATGTGCAACTCGTGATTCAAATTTATAGGATCTTCCGGAGGACATACCTTATCCAATGTTTCTTGTAAAGGCAGAGGCAAATGAAATGTTCTACCTTTTCCTAAACAGAGTTCGATTATATAAGTTTCTTGATTTAAAATGTGCTATATTTAAATCATTTAATTATTTTTTTCGTTCAAGTACAATTAACAGCAAAAACTGCATTTACGTAGGTATGTATTTGACTCTACTGCCATTACTTGAAACAAATACATTATTTGATATTAACAAATTGGAACTCTGGAATTATTGCGATAAATATTATATTGCGATATAAAATTACGAGTAATTTTTTTTCATTGTACAGACTAGGTTTAAATTTTTGAGAACCTTCTTTTGAACATGGCTTGACCTTTTCATTTTTATGATTTTTTGGAGATAGGGTGAGAGAGGACGAATGAGGGTAAGAGAAGACGAGATAGGCGAAAGAGGGTGAAAGAGAACGAAAGAGGGTGAGAAAAGACGTACGCGGGTGAAAGAGGTGAGAGAGAGATAGAGAGGACGAAAGAGGGTGAGATAGGACGAAGAGGTGAAAGAAATAAAAGAGGGTGAGAGGACGAAGGAGAGTGAAAGAGGACGAAAGAGGGTGAAAGAAATGAAAAGGGTAAAAAAAAATGAAAGAGAGTGAGAGAAGACAAAGGAGAGTGAAAAGGACTAAAGAGGGTGAAAGAGGTCGAAAAAGGGTGGAGAGGACGAAAGAGGGTGAAAGAGGACGAAAGAGGGTGAAAGAGGGGCGAAAGAGGTGAAAGAGGACGAAAGAGTTGAGAGGACATGAAAGAGGGTGAGACGAATGAAAGGGTGAAGGGGTGAGAGAATGAAAGAGGGTGAGAGGGACGAAGAGAGTGAAAGAGGACGAAAAAGGTGAAAGAGGCGAAAGAGGGGTGAAAGAAGGACGAAAAAGGGCGCAAGAGGGTAAAAGAGGACGAAGAGGGTGAAAAAGGGTAGAGGGCAAAAGAGGTAGAAAGAGCGAAAGAGGGTGAGAGGACGAAAGAGGATTGAAAAGGTCGAAAAGGGTGAAAGAGGACGAAAAAGGGTGAAAGAGGAACGAAAGAGGGTGAAGAAGGACGTAGAAGAGTGACAACATAGTGGTGGAGATGAGAGTGAGAGAGAAAATGAAAAGAGGGTGAGAAAGGACGAAAAAGGGTGAAAGAGGACGAAAGAGGGTTGCAAGAAGGACGACAGAGGACGAATATGGGTGAAAGAAGCGAACGATGGTTGAAATAGGACGAAATAAGAGGGTGAAAGAGACGAAAGAGGGTGAAAGAGGGTGAAAAGAGGACAACAAGAGGGATGAGAGAGAACGAAAAACTGAAAATTAGGACAAAAGGGGGTGAGTTAGGGCGAAAAGGGGTGGGAGTGGGGGTGGGGGGTGGGGGCGGGGGGCGAATGTAGGAGGGAAAAGGGTGGTGGAAGTTGAGGGAGGTGTGAGTAAAAGGTGAGAAGAGATTGATATATATCAGGAGACGCGGTAGTGTCTCCGGCCATGTTCAAACCCTAAAAGACCTTAAAAGACACTACAAGTCTCCTTATCCTGCACCATCAAAGTCCATTTTTTGGGGGTGTAGAACTACTAAAATATAAAAAATTTTGAATTGCACGTAATATAACCTGAAAGGCGGCATCGCCACGAGTAATTTGAGCCCAGAAAAAATAAAATCGGTCAAGCCGTTCTGGAGATGCAAGCGGTCAAAAAGTGACGTTTTTCATGAAAAATGAAGTAACGTCGTCTTCTTCTTCTTCTCTTCTTCTTCTCTGTCCGCGTATAAATCTCTTTTCACCTTTCACTCACATCTCCCTCAACTTCCACCCACCCCTTTCCCCCCACATCCCGCCCCCACCCCACCCCACCCCCACTCCCACCACCACTCCTACCCCCACTCCCACCCCTCTTTCGCCTCTTTCACCCTCTTTCGTCCTCTCTCACCCTCTTTCGTCCTCTCTCGCCCTCTTTCACCCTCTTTCGCCCTCTCCACCCTCTTTCGTCCTCTTTCACTTTCTTTCATTCTCTCTCACCCTCTTTCACACCCTCTTTTATTCCCTCTCACCCCCTTTCGTCCTCTTTCACCCTCTTTCGTCCTCTCCTCACCCTCTTTCATTCTCTCGTCACCCTCTTTCACCCTCTTTCATTCCCTCTCACCCTCTTTCATTCCCTCTCACCCTCTTTCTTCCCTCTCACCCTCTTTCGTCCTCTTTCACCCTCTTTCGTCCTCTTTCACTCTCTTTCGTCCTCTCTCACCCTCTTTCATTCTTTTTCACCCTCTTTTACCCTCTTTCGTCCTCTTTCACCTTTTTTCACTCTCTTTCGTCCTCTCTCACCCTCTTTTGCTCTCTCTCATCCTTTTTCGATTTCTTTTCACACTCTTTCGTCCTCTCTCACCCTCTTTCGTCCTCTTTCACCCTCTTTCGTTCTCTCTCACCCTCTTTCGACCTCTTTCGTCCTCTTTCACCCTCTTTCGTCCTCTCTCACCCTTCTCTCACCTCTTTCACCCTCGTACGTCCTTTCTCACCCTCTTTCGTTCTCTTTCACTCTCTTTCGCCTATCTCGTCTTCTCTTACCCTCATTCGTCCTCTCTCACCCTATCTCCAAAAAATCATAAAAATGAAAAGGTCAAGCCATGTTCAAAAGAAGGTCCTCAAAAATTTAAACCTAGTCTGTACAATGAAAAATAATTACTCGTAATTCCAGAGTTCCAATTTGTTAATATCGAATAATGTATTTGTTTCAAGTAATGGCAGTAGAGTCAAATACATACCTACGTATATGCAGTTTTTGCTGTTAATTGTACTTGAACGAAAAAAATAATTAAATGATTTAAATATAGCACATTTTAAATCAAGAAACTTATATAATCGAACTCTGTTTAGGAAAAGGTAGAACATTTCATTTGCCTCTGCCTTTACAAGAAACATTGGATAAGGTATGTCCTCCGGAAGATCCTATAAATTTGAATCACGAGTTGCACATTCTCGTTCGAGGTATACCCAAGAAATCTAAAGTGGTTTGGGAAAATTTGGTAGATATTAATAAAATGTATAAGGCTTTACAATGGTTGAAAGAAAATAATCCTCATTACTCAAAAATTCGTCTTCCAGCGTCATCTGATGATCTATTAAAGGATAAGTTGCAGGAAACAGAATATAGGATTGTCGATGAGGAAAGCGACAATGACGAAATAAATGAGGTGGTTGAGGAATTACCAGCATTGAATTTGTACAATGTACAGCAAAACAAAAATAATAATGATCAAACCGTTTTAAAACGTACGGCTTTTCTCACACAAATCACTGAACATTCGGATATTAACGATCAGTATACAATATACCCAATACACGCGAAAAGAATCGATAACGAATCTGCATTGAAGCTTTATCAAATGGTGAAAATTGAAAATTTTCCAATGGATAACCGTTATAAATATCTGGATGTCATGTGTTTCCCTGATTTATATCCTGATGGTGTCAATGGACAACGAGAAGATAGAAACTTTGCATTGCCGGAATATTTATTTATTAGAACACGATTGATGTCGAAACATAGTAGATTCAGGTTGAATCTGCAGTATCTGTTCTTCCTTCTCAATGATGCTAACTACCGACAGTTGAAAAGTGGTATGTATTATACGATGATGGTTACTAACCCACGAGAAAGATACACTGCTGGTAGATACTTGAACGAATTGAAAGGTTACCAATTAGAATCGAATTTAATGAGTATTTTCGCAAAATTGGAAAATACGGATCAATTTTGGCGACAACCGTCCAATAATGTAAAATGCATGACTTTGCATTACGGTCCAGCGACGTGGTTTTTGACTTTGAGTCCTAGTGAATGGAAATGGTCCGATTTGGGTGAATATTTACGAGATATGAATCCCGATAAAGAGAAGTTAGGCATCAGCGAACTAATCGCATACGATCCTGTAAGTACTTCTAGATTCATGTGCATAAAATTCAAAGCCATGATTGATTTTATTTGTTCGTCCGATAATCCAATAGGAAAGGTTATTCATTACTTCTGGCGACTGGAATATCAACATAGAAGTATCCAGTACATGCATTGTATGATTTGGATAAAAGATGCTCCAGTATTAGGAAAATCGCCGGATGAAGAAGTTGCTACGTTTATTCAAAAATACGTAACGTGTGAAATTCCAGATGAAAATGTTTCGCTAACGTTGTACGATACGGTAATAAGTGATCAGAATAATAAACATAACTCGCGTATTGCATGCGTACGAAAAAAACGGAAACTAATATATACAGAAAGTGTTGGTTCGATTTTCCTCGGCCAGTTACTGAGAATTTCGTTTTAAGAGACGTTATCACTTCGATAGTCGGTAGAAAAAATTTACGCAGTAAGAGCAGATTGTACGATCTTCCTCGCAAGGAGTCGGAAAGGTTTATAAATGATTATAATCCATCTATCAAATTAGCCTGGGAGGGAAATATGGACATACAATTTATTAGAGAAAAATCAGAGTTTTTAAACTCATATTTAACAAAATACACGACAAAGTCGGAAAAATGCAATACAGACTTTGAAGTGATAGATTCGAATAAGTCCTTGGCATCGAAACTGTGAAATTTTGCAATGCGTTCATTAAATAACAGAGAATGCGGTGCTTTAGAAGCTGCGGATACACTATTAGGGAATCCCTTGTACGGTACGGATAATGATACCATGGTCAAATGGATCGATGTTAATGAGGTGAGAAATAAAAAAGTTAAAACATTTAATGAAATTTAAGCTCTCGATGAAAATTCTACGAATATTTACTGTTTGTCACTCATCGATGATTACTATCCAAATAGACCTCAGGAATTAGAATCATTGAATTTGTACGATTTTGCTAGATTCTGGGAAATTACGAAACAGATGTCAAATAATGACGAAGTCAAGTGTTACAAACTGGCATCGGGTTTATTTTTAAAAAAACGAAAAAAGGGTTATTTAATTAACCATTATCGCTTTAATATAAAAACTGAGCCCGAAAAATACTTTTACTCGCTGCTTCTTCTGTTCAAACCATGGAGAGATTTGAGTGAACTCAAAGGTACATTCGAGACTTACACGGATGCCTTTAAGAATTCAGAGTTTGTTTTAACGAAGGCAATGAAATATCACGAAAGGCTCGAAGAAATACAGAAAGCTTTTGAGAACGTTGCTGAATTAATCGAGAAGCGCGAAAATGATCTGAAAACAGCAGACAGAGACAAATCCGATGACGATGAACTGGATTGTAATCCGATAGAAGCTGACGACGCGATGAAAGATCTGGAAGATTTTGGTAAGATTGACGACCCGATTGATTTATCGCAAATGATGTCGCAATTGAACAAAAACAATTAAAGAGTCTTTGATGGAGTATGCCAAGTTTTACAAGATAAGAATCAGATTCTGCGACTGTACGTAAGTGGCGAGGGTGGTACAGGGAAAAGTTTTCTAATTGAAATGATTAAACATTAGATCAGAATAAATTTGGAAAAAACGACTGCCATATCTGCTCCCACGGGTATCGCAGCATTCAATATCGATAACTTGACAATCCATAGAATGTTTAAACTACCGGTTAGTCATGAATCTACACCAAAATATACGCAATTGTCAGACATGGTCTTGAAAATTTTGAGAGACAAATTAAAGAATGTCGAATTATTTATAATCCAAGGAATTACATGTAACAATGCAATGATGGATTTAGGAACGACTGTATTCAGTGATGGTCAAGCCTATGTAGGTTTGTCACGAGTAAGTAAATTGGAAGGCCTACATTTGATAAATTTCAATCCACCATCAGTTAAAGCAAACTCGAGAGCCATTGTAGAATATAATCGACTGAGATCTATATTCAAATCTGAACTGCCACAAATCAATCCGTCCGAGAACAAGGTTGTGAAAATGTACGATCGTCGATGGGATATCTCTAATATCATTGATGATATGCAGAATTATGATTGTAAGGAACCAGAAAGTATAGTTACGTGGAAAATATATGGCCTTTGCAATAACGATGCTGTTTCGTGTTACGCTAATGTAATATTACAATGTGCGTTTCATTGCGTACGTATTAGGCAACAAATACTGAAAAATAAAGCGTCGAATGCATTGATTGATGCTATCTGCGCGTCTGTTGAACGTAAATATTGCAACATTCAAGCGTTGACAAGATCTGTCGGAAGACGCTTCGAAGAACGAACACAAGATTGTTTCGGAATTTTTTACGGCTCTAATGTCGACGTATTCCGACATCAATGATGTATTAGAACTCAAATTAAAGCACGTAACATGTTGCTCGAATGTCAAATTTAATTACAATGTAACTAAGCTGGAAAGCAGTAGTTTGTTAATATTACCTATACATTCGACATTAAAAAGGAAAAAAGATGTCACTCTATAAAGTTTGATTAATGTAGAATTTTCTAAATGGGAAACGATAAACGGCAATTGTAACGAAAGTAAGGGCACCGTGTTGAAAAAGAAAACCGTAATCGAATCAACTTTATCCGTCGTAGTAATACAGCTCAATTTATATACTTTTGTAAACGGTGTTTCTAAAAAAATTATCAACAATCGGACTAACCGCCGTGCCGACGAGTAATATCACGATTAATAAAAAAAAGTACAAGCTAATAAGCGCTATATTTCACGAAGGTGAAGAAATGAATCGTGGTCACTACACGTGTATGTTGAGAGCTGACACAAAATCGGAATGGTATTACTCTAATGATATGGAAGTGTTCAAGAAAAAATGGCCCAAAGGAGCACAAGGGGCATACATATTGTTCTTAGAACAGATTAAATAATGGCGCTGTATAAAGGCTGCCGTAAACGCTACATTAAAACATCAACTGTTCTAGTACTGCATAAAAGTTGCCGTAAGCGCCAAAATAAAATATCGGCTGCTCTGGCGCTTTATAAAAGCTGCTGTAAGCGCTGCATTAAAACGAGTGCAATAAGTTTCTTATTTGACCTAGGCTTCATGACATTTCAAAAAGTATCATCAAGAAAAAAATTATCAGACAGAAATATGTATGTCGTGTTAAAATCGGAGAGACGAAGAAAAATATATGGTTGCGTTCTCACGAGAATGGGCGATGGAGGGGCCCATTCTTTATTTTCAATATTTATACAAGAATATAAATTCATTCTGTTACAATTGAAATAAATGTGCAATGTATCGTTAAAAGTTATTACAATTATACAAACATTTACATATATGATTAAATAAAATATATATGTATACTATAATATAATTATATATTTTATATATGTACATATATACCATATATTTCAATTATTTTGAACTGTATTGCATAAATTGTTACTTATACAAAGTTATGTGATAAGAATCGAAAATATGTTGTGTTAAAATCGGAGAGACGAAAAAAAATATATGGTTGCGTTCTCATGAAAATGGGCGATGGAGGGGCCCATTCTTTATTTTCAATATTCATACAAGAATATAAATTCATTTTGTTGCAATTAAAATAAATGTGCAATGTATCGTTAAAAGTTATTACAATTATACAAACATTTACATATATGATTAAATAAAATATATATGTATACTATAATATAATTATATATTTTATATATGTACATATATACCATATATATTTCAATTATTTTGAACTGTATTGCATAAATTGTTACTTATACAAAGTTATGTGATAAGAATCGAAAATACATATATTTGTGATACTTGAATTACTAGAAAGCTGCTCTATATATTTGTACTTTAAAAAGTAACTGATATCTTAAAAAAATCATGAAAATGAAAAGGTCAGGCCTTGTTCAAAAGAAGGTACTCAAAAATTTAAACCTTTAAAAATTTAAACGATCTAATAATAAATTATCACGAAAAGTAACTGATATGTTATTCAAGGTGCCAGTTCAAAGTGAACATACGTAAAGTGTATATTATCTAAATTTAGTAATAATATATTACCATGAAAAGTAACTGATATGTTATTCAAGGTGCCAGTTCAAAGTGTGAACATACGTAAAGTGTATATTATCTAAATTTAGTAATAATATATTACCATGAAAAGTAACTGTGATATTTTATTCAAGGTGCAAGTTCACATTGAACATACATACATATAAGTAAAACTGATTACAATTTGATTCTAGAAAATAAGTGCGATATGTTATTCTTAGTGCACAAAATATAATAGTCGTTTATAGAGATTTGATTTGAAATTCATACTAGCCCGTACAATGAAAAATAATTGCTCGTAATTCCAGAGTACCAATTTGTTAATGACTCAGAAAAATAACATGGCGGCCTGCTTTCAAAAAACTTTCGATGGATAGAATAAATAATTGAAATAAGAGTTGTGAAAATTGTATAAATTAAAAATCTCCAATCTTTTTTTAGTAAAATTTCCCGTTAATGACCATCATTAACCTAGGCAAGGTGGCATATGTGATTAGGATTTAACATTATCAGTAATTTATTGAACAGACAGAGAAAAGTTTTGTTGTATGCATCGGTTCAGTGTTTGAAATAACCATGTACTATCCATATACTGTAAAGCACAAATTCTTCATTTCTATCATAAATAATATCTATTTTTTAAAATTTTAGCATACGTCTTTTAAATAGAAAATAGTGTCTTGCGATCATGAAGAATAGGTTTTGAATAGCAAGGTTTCATTTGACTTACAATTTTCTTCAGAAACACAGAAGAAAAAGGTATTTGTATATAGTTTTTTATATTCACTTCGTTGTGTGTAGAACTTTTAAAAATACGTTGAATCCTTATTCGAATCTAATCTTCTTCTAATGTAATACTTTTCGTACTTCAAATGTTGTAGTAATTATTCTGTAAGAGCTTTGACATTATTTCTAAATGGACATCGAGAAACATCATAGTTTTTTGAGAGCAGGCCGCCATGTTATTTTTCTGAGTCATTAACAAATTGGTACTCTGGAATTACGAGCAATTATTTTTCATTGTACGGGCTAGTATGAATTTCAAATCAAATCTCTATAAACAACTATTATATTTTGTGCATTAAGAATAACATATCGCACTTATTTTCTAGAATCAAATTGTAATCAGTTTTACTTATATGTATGTATATTCAATGTGAACTTGCACCGTGAATAAAATATCACAGTTACTTTTCATGGTAATATATTATTACAAAATTTAGATAATATACACTTTACGTATGTTCACTTTGAACTGGCACCTTGAATAACATATCAGTTACTTTTCGTGATAATTTATTATTAGATCGTTTAAATTTTTGAGTACTTTCTTTTGAACATGGCCTAACCTTTTCATTTTTATGATTTTTTTAGGATATTAATATATTCGAGAATATTTAGGATGTATTCAGGATCATTCTAAGGATATCTTGTGCTGTTTAAATAACTATTTTTTTTAATTGCATATATTTTGAATAAAATTATCACAATTTAAACTTTAAATTTTTTACAATAATATATTTTTAAATTAAACATTTTGTAAATTAAATAATTCAAGAAAGTTTTTTTACGTAGCAGACAAAATTTAGATATACTCTAAGAATTATTACTTTTTTGTTGTAAAAAATTATATACTTGTCTTATGGGAATCCTATTTGCTATTACAATAATAGACACAATCTGCGCTAATAATTGTCATCATTATCTACGAATTAAATTTTAAAAATTCTTAGAACCAATTAAAGAAATAAAAACAACTTAATTATTTTATTTTTTTTAAATAACTTTCAAATCTTATTTTAATCTGTCCACACGTATACATATATCTTTCTTTATCTAATCAAGTGATATAGAGTATGTGATATGAGTGTTATAGAGTATATTTTATTGGACTTTTTACGTCTGAGATTTTGGATACTTGGAATTGAAGTTTTTAGTGTGTTTTCGTTCTGCTAGGCAAGATCTAGTATTTAATGAGCAGATAACACAAGAAATAAAAACACCAATATAACTCAAGCAAAAATTTCACAAATCTTTTATTTTTGAAACGTTTTTTGAAATTTTATATTTGTTCGATATACATATACATATATAATAATTATAACAAGAAAAAGATGATATTTTTATAATAAGTAGGGCATTTCAACATACATATATTATATTAATTGTTACATCATTTAGGTAGAAAGATTATTAAGTGAAAATAACATCTACACTTTAATTGGATATTTTAATTATAACAAACTTGCTACACTTTAATTGGATATTTTAAGTATAACAAACTTGCATAATCGTTTCACATTGAGTTGATATCAAATATTTTGTTTCTTCGTTCTAATATTCTTATAATATTATTTATTTCGCGTCTGGGCCTAATTACGACGCTTTGGGGGTGAAAGCATTGAGAAAAGTATTGTTTCGTAAGTGTCTGAATAGCTCAGTTGGAAGAGCATTCGCCCGGCAAGCGAAAGGTCTCGAGTTTGATTCCTGATTTAGCCAACTTTCGGACCAATATTTTTCTCACCTATTTCTTTACAGGGGAAGTTAAAAGAGAAACAAGGAGAATTCTTGAGATCCCAACCATAGGATACAAATTCTCAGATTCCTTAATTTTCTTACTTAATTTTCGCAATAACATCGCGTTTGGCTTTGTGGCCGAGAAGAAGGAGGTGTATATCGTGTAATATAGATATACCTATTATATAACAAAATATTTAATTTGTGAAATCCAAAAATCATGATAAATTATTTATTTTGATTTCAATATCACATATATTAGTATCATCTACAGTTTCAGTTTGAAAAGGGATAGTCTACATTTTTCTATTCTTTCGCTTCTGTATGCAAGAATAAAGACTTAAGCAATTCCTCATTAAATAAAGTTGCATTGAATAATAATGCCCTTCTAAAAAAATAGATGCAACTACATTATTTACAATCCTTATAAATCCCTAAATCACTCCAAGGCTCTTTAATGATCTTGACTGTTTCACTTCTTCATCCCTTCATAGCTTCCAATACATGTCTTCCACTGATTCGAACAGCTTATCCTTTATATCTTCTCATCCTCCTTCTCCTCAGTATTATTTAACACCCTTATCCTGTCTTTCTCAAGAGACGCAATCTTCCTTTAATAATATCTTAATCTGCGTATAAACAGACTTTTTGAAAAATAACTCTCTCTCCTACTCAAAGTTTTTGATTTATATAGCTTTACTTGTCAGTAGCCAATATCCGTCTTGGTCCGGTAAATATGTATTAATTTTATTAATCATGTAAAAAACCAAATTTCCTCACGGTTTAAATCTATAAACAGAATTAAACGAAACATAATAAAACTGAAATTTTTGACAAAAAAATCAAAATTTCAATAAAAGAGAATAGAAATAATAAAAATAAATCTTTATGTCCAGTTCCCTGGTGGAACAATACATGCCAGAAACGCAAACTCCTTTGCACTTTCAAGAAAGTCCCAGCTTATAAAAACTATGTAGCGTTGTTGTTATTTTTGGGATTTTGGCTTGCAAGAAACAATAGATATAGTGAATAAGTACAGACTTTATTTGGATATAATTCGTAGCATGTACCTTCACAAAGCACTTGAACCGGAAGAGAGAGAGAGAGAGAGAGAGAGAGAAGGCGAGCATGAGATTACAAAAAATCTTAAAATGACGCTTATTAGTGACACTTATAGTAACTAAGAATATCTGTACTTGGTAATTAATTCATCATGGAATACATAATGCTAGCGATAGAGGCAAAATGTTATTACAACAAAAGAAACTAAAAACATAAATCACAAATAAAAACGGCCTAAATTTTTGTTGGAAATAAACCGTGCACAAGGCACATATCAACCACGGTGTACTACCAAGACTTAAAATTTGAAATAATCTCATACTTGAGATTTAATTTCAAAAACCCTCTAACCCTCCTACAAAAATAAATTACTAAAAACATAAATTCCAACACTCCCACTTTGAGTTAACATTTCGTTTTACACAATGACCAGCTAAAAGCAAAACGAAAATTATAATTATTCCCTGTCTCTGCCTTCGATTATTCCCAACTTATCACGTATTTTCTCGAAGCTTATCTTAGGTAATGATTTGGTACATATATTTGCTACCTGATTACTTGTGTGTATATGTATATATACTGTAGTATAAATACTTCTTCCTCATGAAGCTGCCTTACACAATGATACTTCACTTGTATGTGCTTGCTCCTTTTATGAAACTCGAGGTTTTTTACAAGTTTTATCACGCTTTGATTATCAACATACATTATCGGAGTTTTCAAACTCTTATAAACTAAATCTTTCAATAATCTACTACTCCAGACTAACTCTTTTAGTGTCTGACTAACCGTGACATATTCCGACTCGGTAGTAGATAGAGCTACGCACCGCTATTTTTGCGAACTCTATGCTATCGGAGCATTTTCTAATTTAATTACAAAACCGCTTGTTGACTTTCTAGTGCCTTTATCGCCCGAAAAGTCTGCGTCACTAAATGCTGTCAAAGTTGTCTCCTTTAGAGCTTTCAAATTTTATACCGTAGTTAGCAGTTTCTTTAACATTTTTGAGTGTCAGGCAAGAAAAACGCTTGTGTGCCAAGGATACTATTAATGATATAAACTTAGAAATATAAAGTACGTCACTTTTTCAAAGTTTTTTGTGGTGCCGATCATAAATCCAAGGTCAGAATTCCAAAATTCAAAACAGCGGATAACAACCTCAAACATTTTTTCAATTCCTTATATTGCCAATTATTGGTAATTTTAAATTTTCAATATAAAAAAATGTTTTATCTTTACATTGAACCGGTATTTGAAAAATAAAATAACTTTTGAACTATACTAATTTTGAAGAATTATTATCCGCCATATTGGATCCGTAATTTTTAATTTCTAAAATCCGATATCAAACTTATAATCAGCGACCTCTAAAATATTAAAGTATGCATTATTAGTTCAATTACTGCATTGCAAAAGTGATTTATTGGCGTTATAAAATATGCGAAATTTTCCATCATGAAGCACTTTTGGCCAGTTTTATTTTGGCGGGTTTTTCCGTCATTGACATTTAAGGGGTTAATGTATTTAATAATACGTTTCACCGCGTTCCAGTGTTCTTTGTTTGGTGATTCAGCATATTGACTCACTACGTTCACAGCATATGTCCGGTCTTGTCACCATGGCTAGATAGAGTAGGCTCCCCACAGCCTCCTTGTAGGGTACTTTGATTGCCTTTTCTTCGTTCCTGAAGTGCCTCAAACTCAAGTCCTGATATTGATCAGCTGGGATTAACACCGCATGCACATCCTCCATTCAGAAACACTCTATGATCTTTGCGTAGTTTGTTTGATTTGCTAAAAGCGAACCATTCGGGAAGCATTCTATCTCCATGCCTAGGAACAAACGTAATGGCATTATTGTTATTTTGATTTTTGTCGCTAAGTATTCCAAAAGTTCGTTAGCTCTTTGTTTGCATCTTGAAGCAATCAAACCGTCGCCGATGTAAATTGCCAGGATCAGTTTTTTCTTACAGCTATCTATTGTAAAAACATGGATCCGCTTCGGTCGCCCTTAAGTTGAATTTCCTCAGGCAGTTTGAAAACTTTTGGTTCCAACATCTGGCCGATTGCTTGAGACCGTACTGTGCCTTTTTTAGCTTGCACACTCGATCTGATCCATCTTCAAAACTTTTCGGTTGAATCATATAAACGTCCTCTTGCAGATCCCCGTATAAGAAGGCTGTTTTTACGTTGAATTGTACCAAATGCATCCCTGTGGCTGCTGCTACCGCTAGATTGATCTGATTGGGCTGAATTTTATTATTGGACTAAACGTTTCACCATAATCAATTTCTGGTCTTTGATCAAAATCTTTAACGACAAGCCTAGCTTTGTATTTTTCAGTGCGACTCTCCACTGCTGGTTTGTATCTAAAGACCCATCTGTTTTGAAGAATCTGCTCATTTGTAGGCGGTCTCACCAGTGTTCACATTTGATTTCTGTCTAGAGACTCCATTTCTTCTTTCATAGCTTTATTCCATGCTTCTGAGTCTTTATTTTGGATTGCCTCCTCATACGTCAGAGACTGCTTGCTCTCTGCAACAAATGGATTCAATGTCTAGATTAAAATCTCTGTATTTAAGCGGCTTCTGAATATTTGCTCTGTCTCTAAGCTTTCGTTTTTCTTTCTCCGGCTGTTTATTATTCTCCTGATTTCTCGGTCCTTCTTTAGATTCCGATTCTTGATCAGCTGTATCTTCGTGTTGCTTGTTTAGCCGTTGATTTTGCTTAATATTTTTTAGTTCCTCTTGTTACCTTTCTTCGAGTTCTTTCTCGCTTTCCTTATTTTCAGGTTCCTGAGATGAGGTTATATCATTTTCCGTTCCTATTCCTATATCTATAACTTCAGTTCTTTCAAGCAGAAATTTTGTCTCTGTGTATCTCTATCTTGTTTTTAGCTGCAAAGTAAAAAAGGGAGTTTTTATCTGATTCTCTTTTTCGCTTTGGCATTCCATTTTGTCCTTTTTTGCTTGGGCATGTACACGAAGACTTCGGTTTCAAATATCTTGTACTCAAGTTTGCCTGCAGTCTGACCATGCCATAACTCGGATTCTTTCCTAGTACGCTACTAGTTCATGTACGATTTAATACATAGATTGCTGTATAAGCAGCTTCTGCCCACAGTTTTATCGACATTTTCTTGGCATACAGCATGTTTTTTGCTATCTCGACTACAGTCCTATTTTCTCTTTTGATCGCCCCGTTTTGTTCCGATGTATAGGGAATACTCCTTTCATGCTTCTGTATTGGCTCAGGATCTTCTGTACTTCTTTGTTCACAATTTTTGAACCGTTATCGGTTCTCAGCCTCTTGATTTTTCTCTCTGTTTCCAGCCTGTTTAGAAAGTTTTTAAACTTTTCTGCTACTTTACATTTTTTCTTAATGAATTATACAAATCTGTAATATCAATAATCGTCCTTTAGCAACATAAACTATCTGAAGTTTCCGATCGAAGAATTTTCCACAGATCCGCAGAGATCCATGTGAATGAGTTCTCCTGATTCTTTAGTTCGTGACAAACTCGTTTGAAGAGCTTTCTACTCATTTTTCCTAGAGCACATCTTTCGCAGAACCAATCTCCTTTTAGTGCAGACACTTCTGTGATTCCCCACTTCTTTAATACCTTTTCGACATGCGCTGTGTTTTGATGCGCTAGTCTCTGATGCCAGATCTTGAGCTGGTTTTCTTTAATATGTATGCACACTTGCTCTGGGCTATCATCCTGAAGTTTCGGCAGGTAGGATTTGAACTTCATTTTGTACAGATTCTCGTATCTGTTTCCCACTGCAATTATGATCCCGCCCTTTCGCAGTTTACATTTTTGACCAAGGACGATTCTTTACCTAATGTTGATGACAGAGAGAACAAATTAAATTTTAATTTTAATACGTACAAAACTCCAGTAAAATAATTACGCTGCCATTTGTTCTCATTGTAGGCATAGATGTCAATTTCTTCTTTTCCTGTGGCGTAAATATATTTTCCACTTTTGGTTTTTACTGAAATAGTAGGTCCCAACTCCTCACAATTCACAAACCAATTGCACATTGGTGACATGTTGCACCAGAATCCAAGTACCATGCCTTTGTATCTTCTTGACACATTAAAGCTGTTGCCAATACAATTTTTCTGACTAAGGCTGCACCTCGATTTTCAGTTTTAATACTTAATTTTTCATTTTTTGCATTATTTGCATTACCTGTTGTTTACCTGCAATCTCGCTTCCAATGATCAATCTTTCCGCACTTGAAACATTTTCCTGCCGGTTTCGACTTCCTTTGTTCTTGTGAAGGTTGTTGCTTTGCTTTCACCACGAAAGCGCTGTTTTCTTGGCTTTCCACTTGCTTAGTCTACAGTTTCTCCATTGTAAGTCTTGCTGTAAGATTTGACAAGGTCCTTTGATCCTAACTTGTCAATTTCCATGCGGTGTTGAAATGTTGATAGGAAGATGGAAGCGTCATTAGAATCTTGGTCATAATCATACTAGAGGTGTGCGAATCATGGTTTTAAAAAATCGAATTGAATCTCTGAAACTATATTCGAATTCGAATCGAATCAAATCTCTAAAAATCTTTTCGAATCGAATCGAATCGAATCTTTTTGATTCGAATACAAATGGAATTTTAATTAAACTTTACAAATGCCATTATATGCTAATTTCAATATTTTTTTAATGACAGAAGTCTATTTTTTAAATAGCCAAAAAGGAAAGGTATTATATAATTTTAGTTTTGAGTACATATATGTCATCTATATGTATATATGTCATCTATATACGAGGGCAGTCCGATAAGTACTTAGCCTCATCGCCCGATGGTGCCAGTATTGCAAGAGAGTTTTACTATCGTGTAGTACATTCTCGTAGACGGCTACTGTCAAAATTTCAGCCGAATCGGGCTCGTAGTTTTGTTTTGACCGCGTGTGGAAGCGGGCGTGTCCGCGAATTTTAGAAAAATGAAAAAAAAGCAATATCGGTCGGTGATTCGATTCTTGTTTTTGGAAGGGAAATCGCGCAGCGAAATCAAAGATGTCGAAATGAAGAATCTTTGATTTCGCTGCGCGATTTCCCTTCCAAAAACAAGAATCGAATCACCGACCGATATTGCTCTTTTTCCATTTTTCTAAAATCCGCGGACACGCTTGCTTCCACACGCGGTCACAACAAAATTACGAGTCCGATTCGGCTGAAATTTTGACAGTAGCCGTCTACGAGAATGTACTACACGATAGTAAAACTCTCTTGCAATACTAGCACCATCAGGCGATGAGGCTAAGTACTTATCGGACTGCCCTCGTATATAGATGACATATATACATATAGATGACATATATGTACTCAAAACTAAAATTAGCATAACGAAAAATAAAACTTTAAATATTATATTAAAATTTACTAAACTACAATAATTTATAATTTATATTCTTATTTTTGTTTTATTAAACGAGATTTACTTCTGTTGTGTTAAAAAACTTTTATTATAACTCTGTTATATTAAAAAACTAATAAACTAATAAACTATGTAATAAACATGAAATAAATAAAAGGTACTGTATATTCACTAGTAAGACTAGTAACATCTGTTGATATACTAACACTTATTGAACGATTTCACTAAAACTTAAGAACTTCCAAGTTATCACAAAATACCATTTCTTTCACACGTTCAGGCAAGATAGTGATTCTTTTAGGCGTTACTATATTCCCACCGACAGAAAAATACTCTTTCACTTATCGTTTCTGTTGCTGCTAAACCAAGGAAATGACGAGCAAGAGGAGCCAGTAATGGAAATATATTCTGATTAGCCTTCCATTATGTCAGTGGGTCTTCATTGCCACCAATAGTTGGCTGACTCAGATAATCATCAACCTAGAATGTTGAAAAAACGAATAAGCAATTATATTTTTATTATATATATAGTTATTTGTATCATGTTGTTGTGCCTCTGGTGAGACACGAAGAATTTTTCGGGTCTCAGCCGTTGAAAGGATGGGGATCCTAAGAATCGGCGGGCGTCTCCACTTTTGACGAACTCTAATTGTTTAGTTGAATAAATCTTTTATTTATCTTATTTCTCTTGAGTTGATTTAATCCTGGATTCAGCGAGTTGTACTTTTGGTTAGGTTCGAATTAGCTACTTGTCTCTCTGGATTTTTGTTAGCGATTGCCTTCATCGCCTCGCTCTCCGTTCGCGGTGGTCTCCTGTGTTTTTCACATCTTTTGGGAGAAGATGTAGAAAAGCCCTTCTATTGGCTAATTTATTCACGCGTTTTTTATCTAGATGCAAGCGAAGCAGGTTAACTCTTCGCTTGCGATCCGCAGTTTCCGGCGTGTTGTTTGTTTTCTGTCGCGTTTGCGTCTTCTTGCAATAAGCGCTTCGCAAAAGCGTGAGAACGTTTCTCAAACGATTATATAATGCCGACTTACTAATTTATTACTAATATGATATTTAATATAATATAGTTATAGTCATTCGAACTATAACATTCCTTCCCCGTTGAAAAAGAAAAACGGAGGTACGAAGTTTTTCGTTCCTGTTTTTGTTTGTATGTGGTTACAATAATTTCTTAATTTACGTATAATAGTAGTTTCCCGTTACAATATAGTATTACAATTGTTTCTTAAAATCTAGTACTTTGACTCCTTCTTAGGATTGATCTCGGTATTTTGAAGTCATTGCCTATTATAACTCTCGGCTGTTTTTTATTTTTATTTTTCCTTTTTATTATTATTATCCAGGTTATAATGGATATTGCAGCTACTGTCATTACTATTCCGGTAAATGTCATTGGGTAGACAAATTGCTTCTGTGCATAAAAATTTTGCGCGTTGTTTTTTAAGTCGTTGTCTATAGTTTCTATTTTGGCTCTTAGTTTTGTCAATTTCAAACGATGTTGTGAGATGTTTTCTAATGTGTCCTGGTTATGTCCTACTTTTTCGTCTTGTGGAATTGTTATATTTATATTTGGTAGGAAAGTTTCTAAGGTATTTTCGTACGATTTTTCTGCCGTTTGTAATGTTGTGTCCGTTGTCAGTTTACAGTTTTCGTTTAATGTAATTTCGCCTGTGTTTTTTATTACTTTATTTTCTGATCATCCGTCGCATCGTATAGTTATTGTCTGTTCAGCGGAGGTCGAGTATAGCCAAGTGTCTTCTTGGAGTAAGGTTATCCATAGCATGTGTGGTTCGAGGTATATTTTCTTACATTACATTTATCCTGATAACGCTGTCGTAGTGTATACATTTGGATTTCGCACGGTGCATTTACATCTATACGATATATAGGTGTATTTTGTTTGCATACATATTGTACATTTATTTTGCTACATTGCTCTAACTTCTTTCCGTCATTATGGCGTACGTTAATTGTTCCTTACCTACAACAATAATTAGGTTGTTTACTTTAATATAATTATATACATTATTTATGTATAGCGCAGGAAATTCTATCGCTTTTATAATGTCATATGTCGGTTGTACAATTAAAGGAAAACGCAAAATAGTATATACTTTATCTGATTCGTGGTACGCTGTTATCGCAGTGTTCTCTTCTATCGCTAACCAGTCGTCTGTACGAATTTTAAAGGAGAAATACAATCCTTCGGGAAGTTGTGCTGCCGCATCCTATAAATTATTTATAATGTCGTCTATTGGTATTAATCTGGGGTGCATTTTGCCTTTTCGTATATATGTTAAGTATTCTAATACGTTTTCTGTGTCCTTTATTAATTCGTTTACATCTGCCTCTATCGCCCTGAAATGTTCGTTTATTTTTTCTAAGGTAAAAGTTTCGGTCATAGTCTGTTTTATCAGTCTCTCATTATGGTCGATTATGTTTTCTAGTCTATCTAAATGTGCTACTGTAGCGTTTATTACTTTTAGTTGATTTTGAATCGCGTGTTCGGATACTTGTTGTTTATTTGTTATTAATTCTAGCTGTTTGTTTATTTGTTTTTCATCGTTTGCGGTAATGATTCCGAATAATGTCTTTGTTATTAACCCTATACCGTCTATTAGTCCTCGACGTTTGTTTGTAGGTCCTTTGTATAGGGTATCAATTTGATTTTTTATATTGTTTAGGTATTTTAATTTCTGTTTTATGATATTAATTGAGTTTACGCATGTACTCTTTGTTTTGTCGCACATCGTTTCTGTCTGTTTCATGTAATTATCAATTTGCTCGTGTCTGTAATTTAAGGGTGCGAGGTTTAATTTTATTACTAATTTCCATGTTTTCTTGGAAAAGTGTAGTTGTCCGATTTGCTCGAAATATATCCCTGGACTGTGCTTGAATTCTGTTATCTCATACGGTTGATCCTTCTCACTTTCCTTCTTGAGTACTGCAGCGTTGCAGACTAAGAGTGAGAGTGCCCTGTAATAATATATAGAGTATTTATTTTATCTTCGATCGTGGGCATACACCTTTGTTCGCAATTTTTTATCAGGTGAGAGGAGCGTTCGTTCTACGTGTCTTCTGTAGTCACGTTTTAGTCTTATGACAACCTTTTTTGCGAGACGATGTACAAATACGATTATTGTTCGTATTGCGGGCAACACTTTGTGCCCTGGTTTAAGTCCAGGTGCTCGGGGTGCTCCGATGATGAGTTGTGCCCCTGGGGTGCTTATCGGACGCCGGTTGTGGGACCGGAGTTGCCTCGTGATCGGCTGGCGCAGGCCTATGAGGCCGTAGGCCGTATTGTTAACTCTTTTTGATCCTTTTGAATTACTTTTGATGTGCGCACCGGTGTGCGGAGTGTGCAGAAAATGCGTGTGAGGGGGGTGAGGGGCGGGGGGGAATCGGGGGCGAGGGGACGTCACGCGGGAGAGGGGGTCTTATCAGCAGATAAGCTTATCTTATCAGCTCAGGTTACCTGATAAGGGGCTCATGTTACCTAATATGTTTATAAACAAAAAATAAACATATATCTATTACAGCAATATCTATTACAAGATAAGATAAGCGGCATCTTTGTAAGATATCTATTACAAGATAAGATAAGCGGCATTTTTGTAAAATATTTATTACAAGATAAGGTAAAAATTCTGGTTAATCAAATTCTAAGAATTATTAAAAACAAAAGGGCTGCCGCCGTTTCTTTGGCGAGCGCCGACAATCAGATATCTATTACAAGATAAGATAAGCGGAATTTTTGTAAGATATTTATTACAAGATAAGGTAAAAATTCTGGTTAATCAAATTCTAAGAATTATTAAGAACAAAAGGGCTGCCGCCGTTTCTTTGGCGAGCGCCGACAATCAAGGGGGGTTGCGTTTCCATACGTGGCTGCTGATCTATACGTTATCTGTATATTTCTAAGAAATATCAGCGGGGAAAGTTTGCGTCATCGGGGGCGAACGCGTCGCGACATGTCTTCGCTGCTTGTGACGTGTTTTCGCCGCTTGCGACGGGGTGAAATTTACATCAGAAAGGTAACAGGCGGCTTTATCTATGTATTTCGGAGAATTATCAGCAGGTAGATATCGCAAATATTTCTTGCAAATTAACAAAGGGTTGATCGGGATATATAAAATATAATGAGGACCAATGCCGCTGCCGAGTCATAGTACAGTGACCACGCGAGCGCACGCTCTCCTCATTAGGGGTGCACGAAAAAAAAAAGTTTAGTGATCACAAGTAGTAATACAATGTGAAAAAGTGAATTTTTTTTTTACCAAAATGGAGAACGCGGAGAATGTTGAGCGCGACCTGTTGGAGCGTTCCTGCCAAGTCGCCACCTTGGGTGAATATTTCGGATGGCTGCAAGAGTGCGAAGAGTTTATCGAAGAGCTGGAAGAACGCAGCTGTGTCAAGCGTCTGCGTATCTTGATTGGACATAGGCAATCTCTGGTGGCGAGAATAGTGCGACTGGAGGGTGCAAAGGTGCGCTTGCAGAGACGGAATGTCGGTGAATCCATGCCTGGATTCAGTGGCGGCGGCGGTGGTGGATCCATGCCTGGATTCAGTGGCAGCGGCGGCAATAACGCGCAAAGACTCGTTTGGCGCGAGAGCGATACGGCGTTCGATAGCCGTATACTGACCGGTGCCGTAATTAACGCAGACTATATCGAACCGCGTCAATTTTTGCCGCAAACATTGTAGTCGAGAACGTGGAGAATGTGCTGCAGAGACACATCAATGTGAGAGTGAACACTGTTTTCAACGGCGAATTTGTGTCCGGTGACAAGCGCGCCAATAAAAGTATCAACACGAGAAACTTTGAACTCTTTTGCACGTCTGATGTACGCGAGTGGTACGAGCACCACGTAATCGAGCCCACGCTAGCATCGCTAGAAGAGTTCCAGGAACGCGATAGCGGCTGAGCATTGTCGCGGATAATCGATTTAACTGTGAATATCAACAAGTACAATCCAATGCGTGCGGGATGTCGTATTACATTACCACGAAAAATTGTGGCAAAGAAAGCGGTTGTTAATGTGCGATCAGGTGACAATGCGTGTTTCGCATGGTCAGTGGTGGCCGCTCTGTACCCCGCTGATATACATGTAGATCGGCAATCCTATCCGCATTACACCACAGTGCTGAATCTCCAGAACATTGAGTTTCCAGTGACTGTGAATCAAATAAAAAACTTTGAACTGCCAAACGACATCTCCGTAAACGTGTACATCATCGACAACGAGAACATTGTTCCGTTACGTCTTTCGGAAAAAAAGAAAGACAGACACGTCAATCTGATGTACGTGGAAGACGAACACGGAGTGGGGCATTTCGCGTGGATAAAGAATCTGTCTTGCCTCGTGAGCTCGCAATTGAGCAAACACAATGGTCAAAAATTTATATGTAATCGGTAAGTATATATTGTATATTTATTAAACTTAAATTATATTAAAAATGATTTTAATTAAAATTTTAATATTTTTAGATGCCTACATTATTTCTATTTTGAGGACCAGTTACAGACGCATACGATAGACTGCGGAAAATTGAACGACTACGCTATCCGGTTGCCGAGCGACAAGAACAAGTGGCTCAGCTTCGACAACTACACGAGGAAGGAGCGGCTTCCGTTCATCGTGTACGCCGACCTCGAGTGTGTTTTGGCAAAGACCGAAGATGCCAAAAATTATCAACACCATCAAGTATTCAGCATCGCGTATTACGTACAGTGTTCGTATCACAGTTCGTTGTCCGCGTATAATTCCCGCCGTAGTGTCGATTGCGTCGTATGGTTCGCCAAACAGCTTAAAATTTTAGCAATTCGCGTAAAAAATATTTTAACAACCAATGTCCCCATGATAAATTTAACGCCTGAAGAGTGGTTAAAATTTCGCACCGCGACGCATTGTCACATTTGTGAGAAACCATTTGACGAAGACGATACACGCGTTCGCGATCATTGCCATCTCACCGGACGGTAAGGGGTCCCGCGCACTCAAATTGTAACTTAAATTACAAAGAATCATTTTGTATTCCTATAGTCTTTCACAATCTGTCCGGCTACGACGCGCATTTCATTGTCGAGGACATAGCCACAGCGTTCGAAGGGGAAATCGAATTACTGCCGATAACGAAGGAAAAATATATATCATTCTCGAAAACTGTTACATTGACGCAAGACAACAATGCAAAAAATTATATCAAATTACGCTTTATCGATTCGTATAAGTTTCTCAGTGTTAGTCTTGACAAATTTGCGTCATTTTTGGATAAAGATAAACTAAAAATTTTACATTCGGAATATCGAAATTTATCGACAGATACGTTTAATTTATTGATACGGAAGGGCGTCTTTCCATATGAATACATAGACTGCGTGGACAGATTACAAAACACATGTTTACCGCCGCGCGACTTTTTACAGTTCCCTAACCGGCGACACAGTATCCGACATTGACATGGTAATGTTTATCGAACGAGGTATACGCGGCGACCTTAGTCAATGTTCAGGTAGATACATACAGGCTAATAACAAGCACATGCAATCGTACGACCCATCAAAACCCTCATCTTACCTCATGTATTTTGATGTAAATAATTTGTACGGATGGGCAATGTGTCAACCATTGCCGTATGCCGATTTTTGGTGGGTCGACGATGTATCGAATTTTGATATATCATCTATCGCGTTCGATTCGCCTATAGGCTATGTTCTCGAAGTAGATTTAGAGTATCCGCAGCATCTTCATGAGGCGCACATTGACCTACCGTTTGGCCCAACGCGCGATAAGCCGCCCGGCAAGCAGAAGTATAAACTCTTTGCAACGCTTTACGATAAGAAGCGCTACGTAATACACTATCGTAATCTGCAGCAGTGCACGCGCCACGGGCTACGCATAACAAAAATATACCGCATACTACAATTTACTCAGTCAGCGTGGCTTCAAAAATACATCAAACTCAACACACAGTTTAAAACACAAGCAAAAAACGATTTTGAAAAAAATTTATATAAATTAATAAATAATGCGGTATGCGATGGAAAAAGTGCGCAATCATGTGAATGTAAAATTATTAACAAAATGGGACGGACGGTACGGTGTGAAGGCAATGATCGCGAAACCAAATTTTCATAGTACAAGCATATTTTCGAAAAATGAGTTGCCATAGAATTACGCAAACTCGAAGTTAAATTCTACAAACCAATCTACGTCGGCATGTGCATACTCGACATATATCAAAAGTATGTCTTTATAAATTCCACCATGAATACATGTAACCGCTCTATCGTGACAATTGTAAAGTAATGTACACCGACACGGACAGTTTAATATATCAAATTAAATGCCAGGATGTCTATGAAAATTTAAAACGCGATATCGCTCGATTCGATACCAGCAATTACGCTGCAAATGATGCGTACGGTATACCGCTCGCGAATAAAAAGGTGCCGGGTCTGATGAAAGATGAGAATAACGGCGTGATAATGACCGAATTCGTCGGGCTTAGAGCAAAAATGTATGTTTTGCGGGTGAATGGTAAAAAGGACACTAAAAAAGCAAAAGGCGTCAAAAGTAACGTTGTAGCGCGTAGTATAACATTCGACGATTATACGCGCTGCCTTAATGAAGAAATTGAAATGACGTGTCAGCAGTCATGTATAAGATCGAAATTGCATAAAGTGTATACCATCAGCGAGACAAAAATTGCTCTAAGTTCCTACGACGACAAGCGGTATGTCGTACCTGATTCGACCGACACCTTGCCGTGGGGACATTATCGAATACCGTTGTAAATAAAAATTATATTTAATATATTTAATATATTTATTGAATTTATATTATATTTATTATATTTATTATATTTATTATATTTGTATTATATTTATATTATATTTATATTATATTGTAAGGATGTATTAATGAGAATTATATATTTTTTGTTATATATTTTATATATGGTATACAATATATATTATGTTATAAATAAAAATGATTGAATAAAATATGATGTACATTAAATAACATTGTTTTTATGTATCTAAGAATTGTGCGAACTGTCGAATCCCAACCATTTCACGTAAACCTCGTCACCCCTCCTGCGCAGTATTTTCTCCACAATGTACACACCCGGATAATTTGCGCGATGCAGCTCGAATAGATATGTTACGGGATTAGTATGCTGCACTTTAACAATCTTAAACACCTCGGTTGTCCAATTTGGCGTGTATCCCTTCTCGAAAAGTTGTTTGTACTTGCTGACGCGTACCTGATCACCTACTTTAAACTTTGCCGGGCCCGCGATTTTTACACGATTGTACACGGTAGCCAAGAGTCTTTCGGCGATCGCGGGGGTAACGTCGGCGGGTCGCATACCAATCGTTCGATGCTTGCGTGCGTTGTAATCCAATACGAGACGCGGCAGCATGTCGATCCGCTTGTAAGTGCCATTCAGCGTAAACATTTTCCACATGTCGTTCTTTAGCGTGCGATTGAATCGCTCGACCACCGACGTCTTCAATACCGAATATGTAGAATAGTGATTAATGTCATGTTTTCGCATAAGTCGTTGCACATTGGCGTTGTAAAATTCCTTCTCGTTATCAGTTTTAAATCTTGGCCGTGTCCAAGTAAAAATTTAGTGCCTTGTGCACAGGTTTTTAATCCTAACGAAAAAAATTTAGTTTCGCGTTGGGATAACGCACTGTCATCCGCGATTTGGCTCTTATTGCCTGTTTGACACTCTCAATTTATTTATATTTATATTACAGAGCCTTGTTAAATTCTTAATTTAATAGTGATTAATGTCATGTTTTCGCATAAGTCGTTGCACATTGGCGTTGTAAAATTTCTTCTCGTTATCAGTTTGCATGTTTTTCGGGCATCTCTTGCTATCTCGAATTATCTCGGCGATTGCGTCAGCTGTCTCGTTTCCTTCTTTACTCTTGAGTGGTACAGCCCACGCATACTTGCTCAACACATCGATGACGGTGAGTATGTAATGGTAACCTCTGTTGAAATGGGAGTAAGGACGCATTTCGACAATGTCGGCTTGCCACAGATCATCGTATCCTCGCACTATGACATGTCTTCGAGGGAAATTTTTTCTCGCTGACGCGTGCAACTCGTTTACCAACTGCCGTCTCTCCAAACTATGTTGCTCGTTGTTATTTTCACTATTCATTCTCGTTCTTTCACGTTCGTGCCTCGTTATTTCGAAATTCTTTCGGGTTCGTTCGGGTTCATGCCTCGTTATTTCGGGTTCTTTTGGGTTCGTGCCTCGTTATTTTGGGATTCTTTCGGGTTCTTTCGGGTTATTTCGGGATTCTTTCGGATTATTTCGGAATTCTTTCGGGTTCTTTCGGGTTCTTTCGGGTTTTTTCGGGTTATTTCGGGATTCTTTCGGGATTCTTTCGGGTTCTTTCGGGTTATTTCGGGATTCTTTAGAGTTCTTTCGGGTTCTTTCGGGTTATTTCAGGATTCTTTCGGGTTCTTTCGGGTTCTTTCGGGTTATTTCGGGATTCTTTCGGGTTAGTTCGGGTTCTTTCGGGTTCGTGCCTCGTTATTTCGGGATTCTTTCGGGTTCGTTCGGGTTCGTGCCTCGTTTCTTTCGGGTTCTTTCGGGTTCGTGCCTCGTTATTTCGGGATTCTTTCGGGTCCTTTCGTTTACTCACGTCCTTGACAGTTTCGAAAATCGTTCTTGACTCGATCGCAGCCTTTTTCGCAGTCGCTTCTGACCCGTTCGAAGCCCGCCTTGGCCCGTTCGCAGCCGTACCTGAGGCGATCGTACTTTTTAAGTACTTGTTCGTAGCCTCGTTCGCAGCCGTTTCTGATTTGTTCGTAGCCTCGTTTGTAGCAGCCGATACGCCGTTCACTGTTAGACTTGTTACTGCAGAGTTTGGCGGTCACAAAACTCTCGTTGCTCATTGTAGATTAGTAGTAGTAGTAGTAGCTGCTCGTTTGCAACTATTCCTTCTAACCGTTTCTATTAGATAGATATTTCTGAGGTAGTGTTTGGCGCACGCAAAAGTTCTTTATCACAGTCTCCAACGCTCGTACATCCTTCTCTAACGCAGTCAGCTTCTCATTTAACTCTTTCTGTTGGATCATCAATGTTTTAAAGCACTCTTCCAGGTACAATTTGTTGACGGCATTGGTATCCGCCTCAGGTTGCGCTACACGGCGAATCTTGCGCGATCTCGCGTCATAATCTGTAGCGACGCGACATAGAGCGTGTTTACGCACACATCTTCTCATCAATGTGTACCAATGATCGCCGGTTGTATCAATTCTCCTCTCGAATAATCCAAATTTATTGATAGACATTTCTTTTTGCAATGCTTTGTAAAGTGTCATGCGATGGACTGAATAGATTGTCGGGACCCCGTTTAATTTATAATAATGCCCGCTTCCCGCAGTTCCTCGATGATCGACAGAATCTCGTTGTCGTGCGCGTTGTTGCCGGCTTGGCGCGAAGCGTCGAGCAATCGTAGGCGATCCACTTGCTCGTTGGGGTCGTCCCAGTGCACGTAATCAATCTTATTGTCGGTTAGCGTCATAGCGCGAGGCATTCCCATGCCAGATTTTGGGCTCTCCACCCGCGTCAACGGTGCAATTATATATTTGTACTTGTCACCCTTGTGAGGGGGGTGCAAGGTGTGAGCAAGATATGAGGACTAACTCTCTTAGCCGCTCACACAAACGTCATCCTCATCTTCTCGTGGTGCACCCTGTTTATACTAACGAGGCTCTGGCGCCCGAGTACTGCCGGGATAAGCAGTCCCCCTACAATGGCCAACAAACCCAAGGTAGGGAGGGCACTCTATTGCCCTGGGGCCGGGAAACCAACCCCGAAGGCGGATGAACTGCTATAAAGGCAGCCAACGGCATTAGGATGCAGAAGGCCAGGGGAAACCACTGCATTAAAGATCCTCACGGATATTCCCTAGTAGCCATCATGATGGGTTTCAAGATTAAATACTCCGGAGCTAATAGTCCCCCACTCGGATCTCCGGGAGGGACAATTTTGAACAAAGTCGTGAGAAAGAAAAAATCATCAAAAACAACAAAGATATGCACTTGGAATGTGCGTACCATGATGCAGCCAGGCAAGATCCATAATACTATCCAGGAGATGGAGAGGCTAGGTGTTACCCAGCATACTGGGTGTCAGCGAGATAAGATGGCCTAATGCCGGCTACTGTGATATAACAATCATAGAGTATACTACTCGGGGTCACCTAACAACGAACATAAGCACGGAGTAGGAATGATGGTCAGCAGAAACACAGCAGAGTGTGTGACAAACTTTGTACCAGTCTCGGAACGGATCATGTTGCTTCAGATAGATGCGTGGCCCGCAAATACCATATAAATATTCTCCAGGTGTATGCACTAACTACGGACTATAAGGAAGAGGAAGTTGAAGAGTTTTATACGCAGATCACTACGATTCTGCGTAAAATCTCAAAACAAGATCTGACAATAGTCATGGGAGACTTCAACGCGAAAATGGGCAAGGGTAGAACAGGAGAGCACATAGGACCATGGGGTTTAGGAGAAAGGAATGAACGTGGAGAGCTGCTGAGTGTGTTCGCGGAGGAACATAAGCTGATTGTAACAAACACCTTCTTCTAACTACCGACAAGAAGGCTGTACACTTGGAAGTCACCGATGGATACGGAGGAGAATATGGTCAGGAACCAGATTGACTATATCCTAGTCAACAAACGATATAGGAACGCATTCTTCTCGGTTAAAACGTATCCAGGGGCCGACCTGCAAACGGATTATAATCCGCTTGTCGGGGTCTTTAGAGTGCGTATGAAGAGAATTTCTAAGAGACAGAAACCGAGGTATGATCTTCGGAAACTCAAAAATAAAACCATAAAGAAACAAGTACAAACTCAGCTAAACAAATGTAAATTAAACGGGGATCCAATCAGGATTGAAGAAGAAACTGAACCAACTATGTGACGTTACAAATGGCATCAAGAAGGAATGGCTCAGGCCGGAGAAGCAAATGAGGAAATCATGGATGACCAAAGAAATCCTGAAGCTAATGGAGCAGAGACGCAGGAATAAGAACAATCCGACAGAGTACAAACAATCTCAACAAAACAATAAAAACTAAATAAGAGAAGCAAAGCAGAGGGAGTTGAGTGAGAAGTGCTCTGAAATAGAAAAACTTCAGAAGAGATATGATAGTTTCAATATGCACAAGAGGGTGAAAGAACTAACGAGAAAGGGGAAATCAAGACCGGCAATTAGACTGGTAAATAACGACGGACAAATCATCATAAACAAACAGGAAGCATTGGAAAGATGGAAGGACTATGTGGAAAAGTTATTCTATGATAACAGATCAAACTTCTCTCGACCTGAAGCTAGCACAGGCCCGTCGATTCTCAAAGAAGAAGTCCGAGCGGCAATTGCGACGCTGAAGGAGAGAAAGGCGTCGGGGCCGGATGGGATGCAGGCAGAGTTCATCAAGTTGCTGAATGAGAGACAGGTGGAATGGATGACGACAATATTTAACCACATATATAGTACGGGTAATATCCCGCAGGAATGGCTTAAATCAGAGTTCATCGTTATACCTAAGAAACCTGGAGCTAAGAAATGCAAAGACTACAGAACAATTAGTCTGATAAGCCATTTACTGAAGTTATTCCTGAAAATCATCCACAGAAGAATTTATAGACTATGCGAGGATCAAATGTCCCCTACGCAGTTCAGTTTCAGAAATGCGATGGGAACTCGGGAAGCTCTATTCGGTATCCAGGTTTTATTCCAGAGGTGCAGAGACATGAGCTGTGATGTATATGCATGCTTCATTGATTACCAAAAGGCATTTGGACAGAGTCCAACACCAGAAGATGATAGAAGTGCTACGGAGTATTGGTTTGGATGGCGGAGATGTAAGGGTGATCAGAAACCTATACTGGAACCAAGAGGCTAGTGTAAGGATACAAGGTGAGAATACAGAACCAGTTAGAATTCAGCGGGATGTGAGACAAGGATGTATACTGTCCCCCCTCCTTTTTAATATCTATTCGGAATATATATTTGGAGAGGCTACGGAGAATCAGGAGGCAGGTATCATTCTAAATGGTAAGAGGCTTAATAACATCAGGTACGCGGATGACACAGTTATCTTCGCGGACAGCCTTGAGAAGCTACAAGAACTTATAGAGAGAGTCACGCAGATCAGCCAACAGTATGGGTTAGACATTAACGTAGACAAAATTAAATTAATGATCATTAGTAAAAACAAGATCCAGTGCGACCACCTCAACATAAATGGGAACCATATCGAGAGAGTCCACAAATATAAATACCTAGGCACCAACATCAATGACCAATGGGATCACTCGCAAGAGATCAGATGCCGAATAGAGAAAGCTAGAACAGTCTTCAACGGAATGTCGGGCGTCCTGAAAAGCCACGATTTGAGTATGGCGATCAAAACCAGACTCCTGAGATGTTATGTCTTCTCAGTCTTGTTCTATGGGGCTGAGTCGTGGACGTTGACAGCAGCGATGGAGAAGAAACTGGAGACCTTCGAAATGTGGCTCTACCGTAGAATGCTGCGAGTATCCTGGACGCAAAAGATAACCAATATAGAGATTCTGCGTAGGATGGGCAAGGAAAAAGAGATACTCAACACGGTCAAGCGCCGTAAGCTGCATACCTGGGTCACATCATGCGTAACGAAACGAGATACCAATTACTACAGTGTATTCTCCAGGGCAAAGTCAAAGGCAAAAGAGGAATTGGTAGAAGAAGGATATCTTGGCTGAAGAACTTGAGGACGCGGTTCAAGAAGTCAACTTCGGGACTGTTTAGAGCGGCGGTCAATAAAGTGATAATCGCCCAGATGGTAGCCAACATCCGGAACGGATAGGCACAATAAAAAGAAGACTTGTCACTCTTGCTACTCTTCACACGGCCCTTGCGCATCAAAATTGCGTTTATGTGCTTGTATTTTTGCAAATCGTCCTCCTGGTAATCAGGTCTTTTTTGAAGATCAACTCGTACAATCCGGGCGTTCCAATGTAACGCGTGTCGCCTATGATTATATTGTCATCTTTGTCAATCGCAAATTGCTTGCTGCCGAGCCGCATTTCATTCTCGCCGAAATAGACTCCGTGTACATTATCAATTTCTTTCTTCTCATCAGCACCGAGGAGAGCGTCCATGTACTCTTGTCCTAATAGCCCCCAATCCTTTCGCATCATTTGTCGACCTTCCGGCGATCTTAACCAGTGTCGAAGGGATATTTCGGGCGGGTTACGCGTGGTTTCGAAAACATTTTCGTCTACGAGTGTTTTGGGTATCACAGGTAGTACGCTTATCGGGGTAGATGTTGTAGGCAGTGAAGCGTCCAATGGCTTCGAAATATCATATTTTTTTTTTTTCGATGCCTCCTCCTCCTCTTTATATCGCTTGATAGTTTTATGTTTTCTCTTTTTGGTGTCTCCCCCTCATACCGTGTCTCGATTTTTACACCGTCATCGTCGATGTTAGGCTCGTTTTTCACCGAATCGTCGCGTTGTCGACAATCTTTTGTAGCGGCTCGATAATAGGTTTAAAGTGAATCTTGACAGCGATATCGTCATCGATCTTTCCGGTCTTCAGAGCGCGATGTTTCTTGCGGATCAATTCGGCCGTCTTCGCAATCTCCATGGCAATCTTTTCACGCTCGCGAATATTAATCAGCCATGTTCGCCCTCCCGGTCGAGAAAAACTCTAGAGAGTGCTGCCGACGACTATGGCTTCTGCGGTAATCGCGAACTCATTAAATCCTTTTCTGTATCGCTCGTTTGTAGCGAGCTGTCCTTGTCTATCACTAGAAATCCATTCTTTTGCTGCCAACAAGTACAACATAACTCACTGAAATCCTCATACGACATGTCGGTATTCACGTAATCGTTTGTACACGTGCTTCAAATTGGTGGCGTCCTGTTTTAAACAGGATTAGCAGGTTCGCGTTGTCGCGTATAAGATGTTTCGGTATTCTCGCGTATGTCTGACAGAGATAGAAGCAGTCGATGTTGAGTGGCGCTTCATTGAGAAGTACTCTCTTATCGTATCTTGCTTGTCGCATGCCACGTCATCAAAGACAAAAATTGAATTTGGATATGCCTCGCTCGGGGGAATGACGTCACTGTTATTGAGAATGTAAGTAGCCGATTTTCGTCAAGCGGCGGTCAATAATCTTCCAATAGCGATATTTCGGTTGTTGCACCGATTAGAATACACGTACACTTTCTCGAAACGTACGCGCCGTGCGGCCTTTCCAGCAGGCTTATCAACACGTTGGTTTACCCGCAGTTTGAAGGGGCCGCAAAACGATCGCGCGTTAGTTGTCGGTAGCATTGTACCGTGTTTGCGCACGACCTTGTTCACGCTTGCAGCGTACTCGGTCGTCGTACTTCATCACTCGTATCGTCCAGAGGTTGTCGCCCCGAATTTCATTTTCTCACTCCCGATTTGACCTCAACGTCCGCCTATTTATAGCTGCTGCGGACTCGCGCTTTGCTTAGTAATGTCTAGAGATTGCAGCGGATGTCAACGAAAATAGGTACAGGTTATTAAATCGTGCGATAAAGCACTTCCGGAGCTTCATATTTCGGCTATCAATTTTGCGGTCCGGGAACTCGTTTGGGAAAAAGCGATTGGCTAGAGGGTGATCAAGGCGTCAACTCATTGGACGCGG
>NW_028190759.1:0-56693 GCF_048542155.1 Nylanderia fulva | reverse complement strand
ATTGCATATCTCCTCACTTTTAACTTATAACATTAAAGTGCACTTTCTACATCTCTCAAGTTTTAAAACACTTACTTACTAGTTTTGAATAATTAAAAAAAAGACGTTGCACAATCGACATTTGCGTCTCGACATATTAATAATATTACGCCGGAGTACGAACCCGTCCAGAATATAATCTATGTTGCTTATGTTTCTGCTCCGACACATTTCATATTATTCTTATATTACTAAAGAAATTAAAACTTAATTGATATTATTTCTATTAATGTATATTTTATATTATTTTAATATAATATTTTTTAACTTTCAAATTTTTCTAAGTTTTTAAATAATTTTCGAAGTTATTTATATTTAAACTCTGAACTCTAAATAATAAACAAGATAAAAATTAAACTGATAAATTAACTTAAATAGATTTACGTTAATACATTTTATATTATTGAAACTCTGAACAAAACAAAAAATTAAAATCAAAAACAGAAATATGACACAATTCTCACAAGGCAGTTCTCAGAATTGTATCAGTCTTTTAAGAACTTCGATTATTTTAAATATCGTATATAATGCGCAATATATCCTTCTTTTTTTCTTTTTTACACCCCTGCATCTTTGTAAGTGAAGAAAGTATTAATTGACAGAAAGCCACATCTTCTTCTACTTCCGGTTTTAAAGATGACGAAACAGTTGAAACAGGTGAAGAGTATTTATTCTCTAGCAAAGATGTGACTTTGGAAATTGCATTTGCAACATCCGGCTGCGATTTTCCTTTTGATTTAATTTTACTATTTAAACCTTTCTTTGTCGCATAATCACAGGCACTTAATACTGAGACTGAAGAAGCATCAGACTGGTATGGTGAGGCTACCGCGTCGCTTGATTTGTATAAAAGTGAAGTTGAGTCTCTAAAAATTATAAATTTTTTCAAACAAAACAAAATTTTTACAACATGAAAAATGCTACAAATAAAAATGCTTGTGAAAATATGTACCTTAGATGTGCTGAATTTATATCTGTAAAAGACTGTTCACTTAAAGTAGCTGTAGAAGATATGTTCACTTCATTTCTGCCACTTGAGTTTGAATTAAATCGATTTTGTTCTAATGATTCTATATTAACTTTTGAAGAATTCTGCTCAATCAAGGTACTTGCATTCAAAGGGAGATTTTCTTTTTCGTTATTGGAGCTAAAGTTTCTAAAAATAGAAAATAGAGATTTCATTACTAATTTGCAAGTAGAAGCACTTTTAATTATATGAATAATTTATATGAATATTATGTTTATAACATACTTTTGAAAAGAAATGTACCGTTTAGTCAATGGAGAGTTTTTGGTCACTGCATGCACGTTGGTCATTGTTCTGAAACAAAATATCAAAAATTGCTTTTTTGCAGTACAAAGAGTTTTAAGAAGATAATATATAAAAAAGAAATCTTGATTATTCTAATTTCTTCACAATTTTTACTATACCTTCTTTTCTTAACGAATGGATCCAAAAATTGCATGTTATTGAAAAATTTGAAAGTTTTCCTTTTTGAGGCTCCACTTCCAGTGGTTGTCTCTTCTTGTCTTTGCTTTTTCTCTCTTGTATATCTTTCACGTAAGCGTGTTCATCTAGATTGGCACTCATCCGCTAGCAACAAAAATTACATTAAATTTAGCAGCATGCGGTACAATTTTTCATGCTAGATCGCATGCAATCTAGCTTGTTAAAAATGCTGCATGCTACATTTCTAGCAAATTGTTTACTAGTTTGCAATCTAACATGAAAAATTATACTGTCTGTCATTAGTTTAAATTAACATTACAATTTATTTCAATTAATATAAAAAAACTATTAATCTCGGCTCGAATTATTGTGTTACAATAAAAATAAAATCTCGACGGCAATCGGAGCCTATGCGGATGACATGCACAAAATTAATAAATTAAAATGAGATCTCAAGTCAAACTCATTTATTAAATTCTAAACGTTTCGACCCACTTCGGGTCTTCTTCAGTAGCTGCAAAATACAAAGAAACAAAAATAGAAGATAATCGGTACAATCAGAAAATTATAAAACTCGTATACATACAATCCGCAAATAAATTAAATATCATTCTCCTCCCTATTCAAACCGTCCGGCCGTCGGAGTGTCTCCCTAACGGTGACCATCGTCAGGAAGGAAGCGGAGCAGTGACTCCCTTACCAACACTAATCAACATGGTATAAATTAAACGTAGAACAATTTACAAGAATTAAAAATTAAGAACCGGGAAGAACACTCACCCCAACAGCAAAAACAGAGAGAAGACGATGCTACACGTGACACATCACTCTAACGACTGTGCGGTATTCTACCTCGACACAGTCGATACATATATACGCAAAAAACAAATATAAAAATAAAATATGAAAATAAAAATAAAAATAAAAACAACTAAACTAATCGGCACTCATATCAAAAGTCTAACAAAAAAACCCGGCTATGTAAAATCACAAAGCTAGATTTTGGTAAATTTTTCTATTAACAGATCAAGATTCTCGTTTAATTTATCAGTGTCGTTATGTAAATTTAAACTATTCCTCTGACGTTTTATGTGGATCATTTCGGATATCAAACGTTTACCTAAAAAAGGCTCCTCGTCTAAGACTTTTACATCCTCCAAATTGACGGTTAAATTCATTCAAGACAATCCCGATATTTTATTTATGAAGGCGGATAAGGGTAATATCACGGTTGCGATGAACAGAGATATGTACATGGACAAAATGTGTGATTTGCTGGCTGACCGGGATACTTATACTGTTGTTAAAAAAGATCCGACTAGGAACCTAATTAATCAATTACACGGAATTTTAATGAGATGGAAAACGAAGAATTACATTTCTTCAACAACATATAAATCCCTGAACTGCACGGACGGGGTTTTACCGAGAGCGTATGGTCTGCCGAAGGTGCATAAACCGAATTGCCCTTTACGTGTCATCGTGTCATCTAGGAATACACCTCTTTATTACTTGGCAAAATTTTTACATAAGATAATATATAAGGCATTTCTGAAACCTGATTCGGCTATTTCTGATAGTTTCCAATTAGTGAACAAATTAAATGGTTTATGTGTGGATAGTGATGTGAAGCTAGTTTCACTAGATGTTACATCATTGTTCACCTACGTACCATTGGATATGGCTATTGATAGTTTAATTAACAGATGGGGGTATATTGAAAAAGAGTGTATTATTCCACGAGATGAATTTTTATTGGCAATTCGTTTTATTATGAACTCGACTTATTTTATGTTTAATAATGTATGTTATCAACAGACTTTTGGCACGCCTATGGGTTCCCCCCTCTCACCGATTATTGCGGATATCACGTTGCAAGATTTGGAGAGTAGAGCGATTGCTGTGATTCCATTGTCATTTCCATTTTATTTTAGATATGTTGACGATATCGCGTTGGCGGCCCCACCCTCCATGCTTAAAATAGTTTTAAACACTTTCAATTCTTTCCATCCTAGATTGCAGTTCACCATGGAGGAGGGGGTTGACAACCGATTGAATTTTTTAGATGTCACCATTATTATAAATAATGGGAGCATTGAGTTTGATTTGTTTCATAAGCCGACGTATTCAGGTAGATATTTAAATTTTGAATCGCAGCATCCTCTCTGTCATAAAAAAGGCACCATTATCAGCCTCATAGATAGAGTTTGTCATTGATAGAGATGCCTCATTGATAGAGTGCAATGTAAGTCTTACATTGTTCATCAAAACAAGCGTTAACATTGTCGGTAGTTTGCATAGAAGTTGATTTACTGTTTTAAATTTGATGTACTTGAAAAGGGCTGCAATGACAGCCGAAACGTTGTTGTTGTATTTCAAATAATTATTTATAATAAATTATTGCCAGTCTGGTCGACTTTAAACATTGAGGAGTGGTTTTTTAAATAAAATAAAGATGAAAGTACCTTTTAGTATTTTATCTGATAAATTTGATGAAAATAATGTTGGTGCAATTGTCATTAAATTGGGTGCTATTGCGGCAATGTCCGGGTCAATCTTTGCAGATTTAGGTTCAGGTCCACCACCTGTTGATAAACGTGCATGTTTTTCCTGCGTAAGGATATCTCTCTGTACTGATTTTAAATTACTCCATAATTTTCTAAATTGAACGCTTCTCTGTAATAATTTATTACACATTAAAATGTTAAAAATTAAATTACTTTGAATATAAAAAATATTTAAAATCTAGCTTAAAAATGAAACTATCTACCGCAAATATATTAGATTTTCTTCAGATATAATTAACATTTTTATTTCAAGCATTTAACATACCTAATTAGAAAAAATATATAGATTTTTTACTTTATTACAATAGATATATGAATCGGAAGTTTGATTCCATGCTTCTTGTTTCAAAGTTGTAGCATCACTTTTTTTCAAGGAGAATATTTTGTTAAAATTTTAAGAAAGATTTCTTTTCGGGATCTATATAATGTTTTTTTTTTGCTTGATATTTTGTTTTACAGTAAAATTACTTTCTAACAATACTTTAGAGTCTGTAATAATTTGATAACATAAATAAATGGTATAGACATACATCTTGTTAAATTTTTCTATATTTAAACATATTTCATTCGCTGATACATCAGAAAAATCCCAAAGATTACTGAAAGTAAATCAGATCATCTTAAGCACTAAATTCAGTAAAAAAATCTTAAATAACAAGAAGTGTTTATTTTTTTATGAAGATCGTCTCATTTTAATTAAAACTATGAATACATGAAGTCTCAAGTCATACTTACAAACAAGACTATCTTAATCAAGAAAATCTTAAGACGATGTTTAAGCTTGGACTATAAATACCGTCCAAAGTCAACTCTCTAAAATTTGTCTATTTTTTGGATATTTTTTTTATTCCTTTGATTATTTTAAAATGTGTATCGTATAAGAAAATTATACTGATTTATTTGATTGTGGTAACTTTTAGGTATACTGTACTCGATATATTACATTTGTTAAAAGTATCAAGTTAATTTACGTTTATTGATAGAATTTTTGTGAAGATAGATATAATATATCCCAGTAGCACAACGTCGTCAATGAGACGTCTTTTTTACGTACGTTTTTGTCAGAACTTACGTCAAACTGACGGTCAGTATGACGTACAAATAACCCTATACTGACGGCCATTTGTCACAGCATAAATGACGTCATCAGATGACAACAGTATGATGTCATCAAATGACAATAAAATTGCGTCATTAGATGACAATAGTATGACGTTATAATGATTTTAGAATTGCCTTAAAATAATTGCTTAAAAATAACGTTTAAATTAAATTTTAAAAAGAAAAAAAAATATATAACAAAATATAATAACATAATATATTTATTTATTCATTATATGTACGTTTTACATCATTTAGACTTATGTGCTAACAATTAAACTTTCAAATGATAACAATAAAATGGTTGAGCATCTAGTACTGATACTACCTCTAAACGGCAACAATAAAATAAATTCGTATTTGTAGTATTTATCTATTTTATTACACAGCCTTTAATTTAAAAAAATGCAACTTTCTGTCTTACATCTAATTTGAGGTGAGTGAGCCTAAAATGTCTTTATTCAATTATTATAAATATAAAACACACGTATATATATATATATATATATATATATATATATATATATATATATACACGTGTGTTTTATACAATATTATATATTTAAACGTTATATGTGCAAACATTTTTACTTGTATATATAAACCATGTGAATTAATAAAAACATAATCTTATTTAAGCTCACTTATCTTAATTTTTAACTATATATATATATGTATATATATATATATATATATAGAGAGAGAGAGAGAGAGAGAGAGAGAGAGAGAGAGAGAGACAGACAGACACCTCTTCAAGTGCGCTGTGCAGCATTTGAGTTTGCTGAACGTCACAACATCCCCAATAATTTTAATAAAAAAAAAGTGTGCTGGCGTAGATTGGTTCTATGGATTTTCAATCTCGTAATCAAAATATACCACCGAATTCTGCCTGCTAGCGACCAGCTGGCATTACCCCAAGAGGCGACACCCAACACGTCGGTCAATTGTGGTCAATTTATAGATTTTTTTAATCAATGCAGGCTCAATTATATATTAGCTTTCTTAACTTTTATGCTTCCATCTTCAAAGAATGATTGATGAAGTATCCGTCAACTATTCCATTTTGGTTCTGAAGACATTTTTATCTGAAAATAAATAATTTTTATTGACTGCAATTCCCCCATTCTCTCTTATATATATATATATATATATAATATATATTACCTTTCTTAACTTTATGCTTCCACTTTCGAAGAATGATTGATGAAGTATCCGTCAACTATTTCATTTTGGTTCTAAAGATATTTTTTTTCTGAAAATAAAAAATAATTATACTGACTGCCAATTCCCCCATTTGCCCTATTAATCTCTATATATATTATAAGAGACTATATATATATATAATATACACACTGTGTAGATATATGTGTAGATAATAACAAGGGTAGATATAATTATCTTTTATAAAATTACAGTTTGATATAAAATGGGCATCCTAATGTAAATATCCTATAGATTATTATATCCTCTATATATATATATATATATATAGTATATAATAGGATATCTCTTTACATAGAATGTCCAGTTTAATAACTTGTAATTGTTTATAAAAATTAAGATATATAACTTGTTACAATCATCTTAGACGCATAATTTCGATAATGTCGCTGATGAGAAATAAATAGAAAGTGTTTTTTTTTCTTTATTTGAACAACAATTATTTTCTACTTGACATACATACTATGTCTATGATGTTTCTCATATTTCTATTTCATATGATTGAAGACAAGTACACGTGTCTGTGCGAATTCTTAGACACTAAAAAACATTGATATAAAATGTACTTCTAATTTAAATTTTTGTTGCTCTTTATTTACACCTTTTAGTATAAAGCTTTTCCACCACGACAAGGTATAGGTGTAAATCGAGAAAGAATTTTTGTTTCATTTTACAGGGAGAAGAGACAAGTGCTAGATATTTATAGCAATATTGACATTTATGTATTAGTATTATTTGCAAAATCGATATATATAATAATTTCGATATTACAAAAACATGCACCCCTTTTTAGTATATAATCGTTAGATATATAAAAGTACATAAAATTCCTGTTTATATTATTGAGGCACTTTTTCCTAAAGATTCGTTTTTAGGGAATTTTGGAAAGGCGACAGATTTAATTTTCTTCTGATAATGTAACAAGAAAAGGTTGCCTCATATTTCATACGATCGAATATGTTTCATATTACAAGGATGTCTCCAAAGATATAGTTGTAGCGGAAAGCTGCCATAAATTCCACAAACATGTGCCATAGTTGTTTTTTGAACCTTTTCAAAATATAACTATCATGCACTTATGTGGATAACGACGATGAATGTAATTTTTTCTTTAGGCACCCAATTTATTGTCGTACATCGGGTTAGGACTGTCCTACATGAAGCTTGTGCCGTTCAAAAAATAACTCGCCAAGATACTGCAATGCCTCCATAATTTGTAAGTTTGTCAGGCTACGACGGGTTCAATAAATGAGAATATTCTAAAATAACAACTTTGTGTTTCAAAAGGAACATGTATCTTTTACGACGCGCAAAGAATTTGTCCAATGAATCGTCTTTATTAGACTATCAAACAAAGGGGTATACATTTTCTCATTTCACTATTCCGATATAGGAACGATTATCGAGAAAATTTTTTGTCCGTGCCATATCGTTTTCAGTTAGTTTTTTATTTTGTGAGTAACTATTTACAATAGCGCAATCGTCAATCTTGTTCGCACTTATAACAGTAACAGGAGTGAGGACATGTTGCTTCATAGATAATAGTATATGCAACAGTGACTTTCTTGAATAATATTTTGTGTTCTGTATTACATTGTCGACAACTAGTTTTAATTTTTTTACCCTTTTTGAGCTTCTATTATGATAATCTTCGGATTTCTAATAGGCATAGTCATTATTCCGACTATTCAAGATTTTGGCAGCATGCAGAAGAAAGAAATTTTTTAAAAAGGGTAGCATGTAATTAATCAAACATCAATTCTCCCTTTATAACACGTATTATTTTACAGCTTTTTGGCGGTCCACATAGTAAAAACACACTATTCTCGCGCGTTATATAACTGGCTGACATTTGATAGAAAAATATTATGTTGTTAGTCATGGTGTCCTGAATTTTCCTTATCAAAGAGTGCTTTAGTGGAGTCATTTTATAGCTTCTTCAGCTGTAAGTCTTGATGAGTGGCGGGACATTTATTTTACCAGACGTCTTCATCTATAAGTCATTGGGAAGAACCCCAAGTATGGATGTCATATACTCAATGAATAATCACAGCGTTTAATTCTTTTTAGTATTTCGGCCTAATTCTTTTCTCGCAATTGTGTTATTTTTCGCGACATATTTTGCTCGGTTTCAATAGCAGAAGGGATATAAAATATTTTTCACAGGCAATGCGCAAAGACGTTTTCATTCTTTTACCACATACGGTCCAAATTAGATTGCCCGTTAACATTAGTCTCAATTGTTAGCAATTGTTGTCGATTCATTTTTGTTTTGGAGTGTCGCGTTCCATTTGCAACTTTTTTTGCATTTTCGGACATTTTTAAACTGATTTGTCGAAAATTGTTCGATTCACGGACGGATAGATCTGGTTTTGCGAGTGTGGACCATAATAAGCTGTATGTTCCGATGTTGTTGAAGTTTTTTGATATTACGTATATTGGCGATATCTTTATTTTTCTCTAAGTTTTATCTTCGGCGTTTGCCAACTTCTCGACAATAGGCGGCGGCACAGTTCTTATGCATGCTTTATGACTTCTGTAATTAACTGTTGCGTATAAAATGGGCAAAACGCCCCGCAAATCTAGGCATTGTAACCACCTTTTTTATTAATCAAGGAATACGTTGCCGCATTTGTGCGCAGATCGACGAATTAAATGACTCTGTTGTTAGTTCCTGATAAATTTAAACAATAAGCTGCAGAGTAACCACTTATCCATTGCAAACCATGATACAATAGAATGATGAAAAATTATCGATTCTAAACCCTGTACATATCGTAACAAAGTAATGTAAAATAAAAACAATCGCCAAGTGAACTAGAAACTTGTCCAGCTGGATAAATTAAAGGTGCAGACATATATAGAGTCGTATAATGAATCACTCAAAATTTTAAATTTGCCAACATGTAGAATTGTACCATAAAAAATTATCTGATAAAAAAGATAAACAAGATTACCAAGTCATGCGCATGTGAAAAAGTGGTTAACAAAAAAGTACTTTTTAAGTAAAAAAATGATCAATTGGACAAAAATTATGTTCTAAACTTAATTATCTCACAAAATAATGTCAACTTATTGCGGAATAATATAAACATTTTATAAAAAAAGTAAAATTTAAAAACTATGACAAATTTAAAATAATATAAAATAACAAGAAATAAAAAATTTAGTTAAAAAAAACTGGGCGCGCTGCTAACTAATATTCTAATGATATTACAAATGTGAAATGTACTTTTAAATCATTGCACAGGCGCCAGTTTTTTTACTAAAATGTGTATTTTTTTTATGTTTATATGCAATGTTTAATATTTGCATAAAGTTTTAATTTTAATTTTTTATAAAAATGGTTTTTATTCGCGCAATAACGTGGACATACTTTTTGTTAGAAATTTAATTTTAGAACATCAAATTTTTGTCAATTGTATAGATTTTGTACTGAAAAAATTTTTGTTTTAAAGAATTTTTCACATGGCAGATATGGACTGGGCCATCTGGGGTTATCTTTTTTTTCTAAGATAAGTTTGTTATGGACAATTCTACATTTGCAATATTAAAATGTTTGAGGATTCATATAACTGCCGCTTATATATGTCTGCCAACTTTATATTTTCCACTGGTTACAGGTTTCTACTTTAACTTCGGGTGCAAGTTTTTTTTTTTCATAATGTTGTTACGAATTTGTACATGGGTGGTTATAATCGAAATTTTTCATATCAATTTCTTGTACATGGGTTTGCAATGGATAATTTTTGTTAATGGCGGCCCTTAAATGGTTCGCATTTTTTACCTTTTTTTAAAGGTTTGAGTTTTTTTTTAGCGCTTAATCTTCATTTTTGTTATATGATAAGCATCTCTTAAATAAAATCTTCAATATATGTACATGTAATGGTGCCTACATGTTATGAAATGTAATGTATATATGTAATGTATAAAAATATCAAAATTACTACTACAAATTAAAACTTGTCTGATGGGTTGTAAATAATGTAAAATGATGTAAAATAATGTAATATAATTGTAAAATAATGATTTTTTGTTATATAAAATTATAAGTTTAAGATGAAATTGTTGTACCTTCGTCTTCTCGTATATTTATTAAATTAAAGCGAGGTGGAAATGATACATCTTCAAGACTATCATCAAAGTCATTATTTATAGCTTGAGGATCGATGATTTCTTGTTCTGTTTGTAAGTCAAGCGGTAATAGAATATTCCTACATCACATTTTAATTTTAATAAAAAATGTTTTTAGTTTAATATCAGATTAATTGTAAGAAAAAGAATTACCCGTTATTATCAGAATTATTAAGAAAATCCAAACTTATAGATGATTGTTGAAAATCTGAAATGAACAGAAATTATAAACTTCACATTATTTAATAAAATAAAAAAATACAATCAAATACATAATATACTACATATTTCTCCTACCTTGCTGATTTAAGTGACTTATGTCAAAATCTAATTGAGAATTAACTATCATAGATTCTATAACATATTGATTAGAATTATTTGTTAGATTTGGAACCATAATATTAAAAGCAGACAATTCTGCATTTTCATAATTATTTGTTTCCGCATCTAAAATAATGATATTTATAAGCAATAAATAATAAAACAATATTTTTAATATTATTAACTTTATATAGGCAAATGACTTTTTGCTGAAATATGTAATATTAAAACCTTTTATTAAATTTAAAATATTAATATATTAATAAAAACTCAATTTAATAAAATAAACAAGTACAAATAAGAGCCAATTTAATAGAAAGCAAACTATTGAAAGCTTAATAAGCACAATCTAGGCTAAAGAATAATTTAATAGAATAATATTAATATTTATACTAATATTATTGAAATTTTCAGGCTTTTCATTTGTTGTACATTTTGCAATATTTGAGGCATCTGTTTTTTCTTTATTGTGCCTGTCAACAGATACTTAAAAAGCATAATTATTAATTATAAAATAAATAAAAATTAAACTAAAATACGTTATTTTTAATAATAAAATATTTAAATAACAGTATAGTATACTAAAACTGTGTAAAAATAATCAGTTAGAAAAATATTCAGTTAGAAAGAATCAATATTATTTATACTGTTAGAAGTATTTTCATCTTGTATACTACTTTTTTGTAATTTGTTCGTATTGCATTTAGATACTAAAAAAATATATGAGTATTATATTAACTAAAATGTAAATATAAATTTAAAAGAGCATGTTTATTAATTATAAAATAAGTAAAAATCAAATTAAAACAAGTTATTTTGAATGATATAATATAATATTTAAATAACAGTACAGTATACTGAAACTATGCAAAAATGATGAAAAATTTAGTTAAATCAAAGAAACATTTTTACCAGCGTCATTCGAGATTTCCAGCATATCTTCTTTGTTTATTGACTCAATATTATTTATACTGTTGGATGCATTTCGATCTTGTGTGCTATTTTGTTTGAATTTGTTAGCATTATGTTTAGGTACTAAAAAATGAATAAATATTGTTATTATTGAGTATTATTATTGACTACTTTCTAATAATATAATGTTTAAATAACAGTACAGTATACTAAAACTGTGCAAAAATAATAAAAAATATTTAGTTAGATTAAAGAAATGTTTTTACCAGCGTCATTCGAGATTTCCAGCATATTTTTGTCTATTGACTCAATATTATTTATACTGTTAGACGTATTTCCATTTTGTATAGTATTTTGTTGTAATTTGTTCGTGTTGCATTTAGATACTAAAAAAATATGAGTATTATATTAACTAAAATGTAAATATAAATTTAAAAGAGCATGTTTATTAATTATAAAATAAGTAAAAATCAAATTAAAACAAGTTATTTTGAATGATATAATATTTAAATAACAGTACAGTATACTGAAACTATGCAAAAATGATGAAAAATTTAGTTAAATCAAAGAAACATTTTTACCAGCATCATTCGAGATTTCCAGCATATCTTCTTTGTTTATTGACTCAATATTATTTGTACTGTTGGATGCATTTCGATCTTGTGTGCTATTTTGTTTGAATTTGTTAGCATTATGTTTAGGTACTAAAAAATGAATAAATATTGTTAACTAAAATGCAAATATAAATAATAATGAGTATGTTAATTGTATTACCATCATATCTTTTAACCCGCTTTCTCTTTTTAATAGTTGCATTTAGAGTATGCAAATTTTCTTTATTTTTTAATAATGCAATTCTTCTTGACCTTTTTGCATTAATATTGCTATTATAGTCCGTAACTGTCTATAAATGAAACAACAATATTCTAGTTCTTATGCTTTTCTTCGCAATTATAGAATTATAGAAACATAAATTTGTAATAATAAAACATTTTACTTACTGGGTATCTTTTTTTTCATTATGTCATTTTTATTCTCAATTTTAACTTTTAAAGTTTCCAATTTTTCATAACTATCTAAACATTGTAAAAGAAAAAACAGTTATAACAAACCAAATATAAACAGATATTTAATAAATCTTTAATCAAACAATAGCCAAAATGGAATATTCTCTTAAATATAAAAGTAACAATTTTGACACAATATTTTTCAATTGAATAGCAATAATGTAATGTTATATTAATCTATTTTTGAATAATGTATAGGAATAAAAACTTTGGTATTGTATGTATACCATAAAGTTAGAGGTAAAACTATTTTTTACATTTGTATTACAAATATAATTCTATATACCTTCGTAGGCAATAACTTTGCCAGCGTATCGCTTGCCATCCTTATATTTAACGCTGCAACCATCTTTTCTCTCCATTATATCTGTTTTTTTACAGATGTAACGCACTTTGTCCGGAAATAAAATTAATGCAAACATGTTTTGTGTTTGGAAACAAAACACTAGAAACACTGGAAACAAAAAGAACCTCGAGTTCAGCGTTTACAATTATTTTATCTTTTAAGAAAATACTGTATTTATTTATGAAATGTTGTACAATTAATCATTGAAAATCATTTTCAGTGAAACAAACGTAGTAATTATAAAAAATTATTTAATATCATAATCAATTTAATGATCCATTGGAAAAAAATGTTTTCTAACCTAATGCTAACCTTTATAATAAAATAATGAATTTTATGAAAAAACTGCGAGGATACACATATTTCTCAAATATTGTACCAAATAATTAATGTACGAAATACTTTCCCGTATGGAAAACAAAGATTCAACAATTATATATGCATAGGAAATATAAGACTTAAGATAAATAATATAAAACATGATTACGTAAAAAAGTTATATAACATAAAAATAAGTAAACTACTAACCAGTATTTACAAACTGAATCAGTTTGTCGTAAACAAGCGAAATATGCATCTTTAATAAAATTGTAACCTATTAACCTATTAAACACAATATCGTCACCAGAATTAACTAACAAGAAAAAAAAAACAATTCAACATATAGGCCCGTATTCATAATCCGTTCTTATATTTAAGATCGTCTTAAAACATCGTTCAACCAATCAAGAGATGCTATGCGGCCATTTGATTGGTTGAACGAGGTCTTAAGACGATCTTAAATATAAGAACGGACTATGAATACGGGCCATAGATAATCAATCATATCGCCCTCTGCAATTCTTACAGTTATTGTTCAAATAATACTTCGAATTTAAAACAGTAATTCAAATCAAAAGAAATTAAAATAACAAATTAAAATAAAGATTTAGAAAATAAAATTAAACAATGACTTAATTAAAAAAACAAGATTAAATGTGCAGACATAATTTTCACTATTACATTGTAAAAATCAGGTCATACATTTCAAAATATATAGCGGTCCTGCTTGTTGCTATTACATCGTGGAAATCGGTCCCAACATTTCACGATATATCGTAAAAACAATTTCTAAATTCAGCAATATTCATCTTCGCAGCTGTAATATCTTTGCGTGTATCACTTTTCAAACAGTAGTGCATTGTGTACAAATCGAAATTAAGTGTAGCAGAACGTATATGTATTACTGATAGATAAATGAGCGGTCCTGTTTGTTGTCATTACATCAAGGAGATCGGTCCCCACATTTCACGATTCATCGCAAAAATAATTTATAAATTTAGGTATGTTCATCATCGCAGCTGTAATATCATTGTGTGTATCACTCTTTTTAAATAGTAGTGCATTGTGTACAAATCGAAATTAAGTGTAGCAGAACGTATATGTATTATTGATAGATAAATGAGCGGTCCTGTTTGTTGTCATTACATCAAGGAGATCGGTCCCCACATTTCACGATTCATCGCAAAAGTAATTTATAAATTTAGCTATATTCATCTTCGCAGCTGTAATATCTTTGCATGTATCACTTTTTAAACAGTAGTGCATTGTGTACAAATCGAAATTAAGAGCAACATAACGTATATGTATTACTGATAGATAAATGAGCGGTCCTGTTTGTTATATGCTATAAATAAATATTTTTCTAAGCTTTTTAGTTTAATAGGTCTTTAATAAGATTTCCTCTGCTAATTCGTATTTAGATTTGTTATTAACAATTAATTAAACGAGGAATTGACATACACTTTAACTTGTACCATTAAGCCGAATACGCAGAATTTTTGTTCAAACTTATTAAAATTTCAATTTAAATGTGAGATCCTGCTTATTTCTATTACGTCGAGGAAATCGATCCCCACGTTTCATGATACATCGCAGTTTCTAAAAGCAATGTTTATCTCCTGAGTTATAATATCTTTGCGCGTATTACTCTTTAAACAGTAATGCATTGTGTACAAATTAAAATTAGAAGCAACGTATATATGTACTACTGATAAATAAATGAACGGTCCTGTTTGTTGCCATTACATCAAGAAGATCAGTCCCCACATTTCACGATTTATCACAAAAGTAATTTATAAATTTAGCTATATTGATCTTGGCAGCTGGTAATATCTTTGTGTGTATCAGTGTTTAAACAGTAATGCATTGTGTACAAATTAAAATTAGAAGCAACAGAATGTATATCTGCTACTAACAGATAAATAAGCTGTCCTGTTTGTTGTCATTACATCAAGGAAATCGGTTCCCACATTTCACGATTCATCGAAAAGTAATTTTTACATTTATATAGCTATATTCATCTTTGCAGCTGTAATATCTTTGCGTGTATTTTTCTTTAAATAGTAGTGCCTTGTGTACAAATTGAAATTAAGAGCATGAGAATGAATTTATGTTACACGTAAAAACATATTTTTCTAAGCTTAAACTTTTCAGTTTAGTAGATCTTCGATTTTAAAGATTTCCTCCGCTAATTCGTAATTAGAATCGTCATTAACAACTAATTAGACGAGGAATTGACATACACTTTAATTTGTACCATTAAAACGGATACGCGAAATTTTTGTTCAAATTTATTAAAATTTTAATTTAAATATATTATTTAATTTAAATATTAAATACAAGTAATTTAAAAATTTAGCTATATTCACTTCGCAACTGTAATATCTTTGCGTGTATCACTTTTTAAACAGTAGTGCATTGTGTACAAATCGAAATTAAGTGTAGCAGAACGTATATGTATTACTGATAGATAAATGAGCGGTCCTGTTTGTTGCCATTACATCAAAGAGATCGGTCTCCACATTTCGCGATTCATCGCAAAAATAATTTATAATTTTAGCTATATTCATCTTTGCAGCTATAATATCTTTGCATGTATCACTCTTTAAACAGTAATACATTGTGTATAAATTAAAATTAGAAGCAACAGAATATTTATGTGCTACATTGACAGTGTAGCAACAGGGGCTACTATACTTTTTGCCGAAGTACATCACATTTGATATATCCGTATAATGTAATATATCTCGTTTCCATAAGATATCGGATTGATATTTAAAATTTTGAAAATAATATATTCTATAATAATAATATCCTGTATAGCAAGCGTATGTCTTTTTGATCGAATGACGTAATTAGACATCATATTGAGGTTTAATGACGTCAGTTTGCTATTTGGGACATAGAGAGGAAGCAATTATACGTATGTGTGTGTGTTTGTGTACTACATGTTAACATTTTCTACGCTCGTTTTACGTTGGAAAATTAATTTTCGATAATATTTTTCTAAGCTTATGCTTTTTAGTTTTGTACCTCGAAAATATTTTTTCTGTTAATTTGTAAATTATAATTATCATTATATAACAGTCAATTAAACAAGGAATTGAAGTAAATTTTAACTTGTATCGTTGAAAAGAAAATGCATAATTTCTGTTTAAAATTAATTAAAGTTGTAATTTAAATGAGCGGTCTTGCGTACCCACATTTCACGATACGTAATCGCATACGATATCGCAAAAATAATTTCTAAATTTAACTATATTCATTTCTACAGCTAATATTTTTGCGTATATCTTTCTTTGAACAGTAGTGCACTGTATTAAATTCGAAATTAGAAGCATCAAAACATATATGTGTCACTGATAAATATTTCTCTAAGCTTCAACTAGTACCGTGAAAACGGAAATGAATTATTTCTGTTTAAAATTAATTAAAGTTATAATTTATATATGACCGGACCTGCTTGTTGCCATTACATCAAATAAATCAGTTTTCATATTTCACGGTAGATCTCAAAATCAATTATTAAATTTAGTTATATTTACCTTTCTAATTGTAATATATTTGCATGTATTTTTTAAGCAGTAGTGCATTGTATACAAATCGAAATTAGAAGCAATGAAATACATGGTCATAAATATTTCTTTGAACATATTATTGCACATTAACATTCGTTAGCATTAGGAAATAATGAGTGTCACAGAGGCTATGCAACGTGAAATTGTTCAGATTGGAAAGACCCGATTTTTTACATTGTATATATTGTGAATACTGGTACCGGTCTTGATAATATACAATATAAAAATTAATTTTTGGTACTGGTTTGATACATTACATATCTTGAAACATATTGGTACCGGGCCTGGTAAATTACTTTTCATATAGAAAAATATCGGGACGGTCCTAATATGTGCCAAAAGTCTTAGTATTTGCCATTACCTCTCTGAAATGGTCCTAACATGTACCGAAACATAAACATATATATATATATATATATATATATACATATATATATATATATATATATATATATATATAGGGAAGAATGGAGGAATTGCAATCAGTAAGAATTATTTTTTATTTTCTGAAAAAAAAATGTCTTTAGAACCAAAATGGAATAGTTGACGGATACTACATCAATCATTCTTCGAAAGTGGAAGCATAAAAGTTAAGAAAGCTAATATATATAATATAATATATATATATATATGTATGTATATATATATATATATATATATATATATATATAGGGGAGAATAGGGGAATTGCAGTCTGTAAGAATTATTTTCTATTTTCTGAAAAAAAAATGTCTTTAGAACCAAAATGGAATAGTTGACGGATACTTCATCAATTATTTTTCGAAAGTAGAAGCATAAAAGTTAAGAAAGCTAATAAATAATTGAGCCTGCATTGATTAAAAAAATCTCTGAAGTGGCCGCAATTGACCGACGTGTTGGGTAATTACGGTCGCCTCTTGGGGTAATGCCAGCCGGTCGCTAGCAGCCAGGATTCGGTGGTATATTTTGATTACGAGCTTGAAATCCATAGAACCAATCTACGTCAGCACACCTTTTTTCTTTATTAATATTATTGGGGATGTTGTGACGTTCAGCAAACTCAAATGCTGCGCAGCGCACTTGAAAAGGTGTCTGTCCGTAGAACATTTTCGCTAACTTTATCAGGAGACGCGGTAGTGTCTCCGGCTATGTTCAAACCTTAATAAACCTTAAAAGACACTACAAGTCTCATATCCTGCATCATCAAAGTCCATTTTTTGGGGGTGTAGAACTACTAAAATATTAAAAATTTTGAATTGCACGTAATATAACCTGAAAGGCGGTTTCGCCACGAGTAATTTGAGCCAAGAAGAAATAAAATCGGTCAAGCCGTTCTGGACATACAAGCGGTCAAAAAGTGACGTTTTTCATGAAAAATTAAGAAACGTCGTCTTCTTCTCTGTCCGCGTCCGCTGACGTCATCAGGATTATATATATATATAAATCTCTTCTCACCTTTCACTCACACCTCCCTCAACTTCCACCCACCCCTTTCCCTCCCACATTCCGTCCACCCGCCCGCCCCCCCCCCTCCACTCCCGCCCCTCTTTCGCCCTAACTCACCCTCTTTCGTCCTATTTTAGTCTTTTCGTTCTCTCTCACCTCTCTCTCACTAATTAATATTTATTTATATAATTGTAACGAAGCACCTTTCCCGACGCCACGGATCGGCTCGTCGGTGCCAGGATTCGGGAAGAGGGGAGACTCAGATTTGCAATAACACGCGGTTGTTCTGGTAAAAGTATAGTTTATTCGGGCCACTTTTCAGGGATTGACCCGTGGTTTAGTCTATCAATACAGAATATCACATAACAGATGAAACGCTACCAGATGTTACGGACGCGGACACGACTTCTCACTACAATTTACAGATAAAAATATCCTAAAAAAATCATAAAAATGAAAAGGTCAGGCCATGTTCAAAAGAAGGTACTCAAAAATTTAAACGATCTAATAATAAATTATCACGAAAAGTAACTGATATGTTATTCAAGGTGCCAGTTAAAGTGAACATACGTAAAGTGTATATTATCTAAATTTAGTAATAATATATTACCATGAAAAGTAACTGTGATATTTTATTCAAGGTGCAAGTTCACATTGAATATACATACATATAAGTAAAACTGATTACAATTTGATTCTAGAAAATAAGTGCGATATGTTATTCTTAGTGCACAAAATATAATAGTCGTTTATAGAGATTTGATTTGAAATTCATACTAGCCCGTACAATGAAAAATAATTGCTCGTAATTCCAGAGTACCAATTTGTTAATGACTCAGAAAAATAACATGGCGGCCTGCTCTCAAATAACTATGATGTTTCTCGATGTCCATTTAGAAATAATGTCGAAGCTCTTACAGAATAATTACTACAACATTTGAAATACGAAAATTATTACATTAGAAGAAGATAGACTTCTTAAACGTCCACCGAGGTAGACGCGAGAGAAGACCGTCTTGTGCAGAAGGTAATTTGCCGCCGGGTGAATTATTGAACGTAACAAGAAGGCAAACATTATTTTTGGTGGCAGCGGTGGGATTGGCCAAAAGAGATCGTTGAGAGGTCGCGGAGATTGATCTGTGCGATCGGTGTTATTTCATAAGTAAAATTAACGTAAAATCAGTTATAAATTATAAATCTTAAAGCAAAATGTCCCTTACTAGAACTCCTGTACACTCAGACAACTCAGAAAACAGAGTACTCACCCGTAGTCAACTTAACCTTTATTCACAGAATTTAAACGATAAAGAAGCCCAATTAACAGCACAAGCTGAGACATTGCGAAATAGAGAGGAAAATTTACTTACATTTCAACGAACATTAGAACAAGATAGAAACATGGAGGACGGTTCGGTAACCGGAATTTCGGAACAATTAGCTGCACAATTAACCCTTATGGAAAAATTATCAGAACAAGTAACTCGCTTATCACGACGTATAGATATAATCGAACATTCTAACAATATGCAGGGACATTATGATAAAATAGAAACACAAAGACCATCCACTCCTTTGCAACTAAACTCTCCCATTCGCTTGAAAGACGCTATAGATACAATCCCCAAATTTGATGGACATAAAATGTCTGTCCTCCATTTCACGAAAATTTGCGAAAGAGCACTTCAATTAATTCCCGAATATCAAGAATATCATTTAGTTCAACTAATTATTAACAAATTGCAAGGGCATGCCTATGCCGCAATCGAGGGAGTCGAATTTAATAGCCTACGAGATCTAACGCGACGTTTAAAACTTATTTTCGGACCGAACAAATCCATCGATCAATATCGAGGAGAGTTAGCAAACATATTTATGAAACAGAATGAGAATATTTTTGATTACATCGCGCGCGTTCAAGAATTAAGAACGGCAATTATAGATGGAGAAGCCGATGTTTGTGGAAATCTCGACGATGAAGTTAGAGATAACATTGAAAAAAGCGTTACTAACAGTTTTATTAATGGATTACCTTCCGATTTATTAATCCGCGTGAAATTAGAACGGCACTATACTTTTGAACAAAATATCGTTGCTGCTATTCAATTATCCAAAACTTTAGAAGTTGAAAACCTTCAAAAGAAAAATACAATTTTTAATCGCGCTTACACTTCACCTCATGCCGACGTAAACTATCCGACGGCAAGACAAACCGTGAACAACGTTGATAATAACCATCCAATAATTAATAATTCGCGCAACAATAATATTTCTACTACTGCTCCTTTCATTAAGCCTTTGATACCTGGTCAACCCGGACCAAATTATCCAGCCACTAAAATCTGTCGTTACTGCAAAAGTTCCGGTCATTTCATGAGCGAATGTCGGAAACTCGCTTACAAAAGGTCACTTGAACAAAATCAGGCTCAGCCTAGTACTTCTTTTGCTAATTCGGGAAACCCCCAAAGCGTTCCGGAAAAATCCGACGTCCGCCGAAACGAAGCCCCGACAAAACGCACACAACCTGCAAACATGATCCTTACACAGCAATCAATTCCAACCACACCACTCGAATCTGCAGTGTAGATAACGAGATTAAACACGACGACTTACCTTCTATCAAACTTATATCCCCACACTTATCACATGAATGCAATTTCATGATTGATTCAGGCTCTGGCATAAATCAAACCATATAATCAAATCATATATATCAAACAACAATTTGTATTACCTCACGTCAATCTAGATAAAGAAAATATTATATCCATTCGAGACATTTCCTCCGAAACAATAGTAACTTTAGGTTCCATAACTATCCACTTGTTAGACAAACCTACCCTGTTCCATGTAATATCAGACTCCATTTGCATTCCCCAAGACGGGATCCTAGGGAACGCTTTCTTCAAAGAAAGAAGCATTATCATAAATTATAAAGATAGATGTCTTTATCACGGCACTATTATCATTCCTTTCATCACCTATGAAGTTGAAAAATTACATCTGAAAACAAGGACTGTTACTCCTTGTTGCATTCATATTTCTAATCCAGAAATACATACTGGATACTTACCTTTACAAACCCTCGCTGACAAGGTGTTCTTCGGAGACGCACTCATTACTCATTCAAACGGAAGAACATACTTACCGGTATTTAATACCACCGAGGAGGATTTCAAAATCGACATTCCGTCAGTGGAAATTTATGATTTTGAATCTCGCGAATCTATAGATATTAACGAGAGTACTAAGACCTTAGGGCTCGACGTACTTTATGAAGATGAAGAAATGGGAAAATACATTAATCGGACCGAAACCTTAGGGCATTCGGTACCTTCTGAAGAAGAGATGGGAGACAAATCCATGTATTGTACGAAGACCTTAGGGCACGGCGTACATTACTTAAACGAAACGACGAAGATGGGAAATTATACTAATCACGCTGGAACCTTAGGGCATTCAGCGCGATTCCAAGGCAAAAAAGAGATGGGAGACAAATCCACAAGATACATTGAAACCTTAGGGCATTCAATGTCTTGCAATGAAGAGCATATTACCAAGAGTCGGGAGACCCCGGTAATGGGAGATGAAATTTCTAATTCCGTCGATTGTGCGAGAACCCTAGGGCTTTTCTCGACGAACGACAATTTTACTAACTCCAATCGACCACACGCTGTCGAACAACTTTTAAGACTTGAACATTTAAATCCTGAAGAAATTGATCATGTCAGGTCAATTCTTACTAAGCATTCAGATAGATTCCATCTGCCTAACGAACCTTTAGGAACTACAAACGCGACTCAACACTACATTCCAACTATTAACGAAATTCCTATACACAATAAACAATACAGGTTTCCTTCTGTCCATAAAGAAGAAATTGATTAACGAAAAAACTATAGGAGACGCCTATCCTCTTCCTAATATAACAGATATACTTGATCAGTTAGGATCAGCCAAATACTTTTCAATATTTGATTTAGCTTCCGGATTTCATCAAATTTCTATGTCACCTAAAGACGCTCACAAAACAGCATTTTCTACGCCATATGGGCATTATCAATTCAAGCGCATGCCATTCGGTTTAAAAAACGCACCTGCTACTTTCCAAAGACTTATGGATAACGTATTATCGGGACTACAAGGAAACGAATTATTCGTCTATATGGACGACATTGTCATTTACGCGCGATCATTAAGAGAACACGAAATCAAATGTGAAAGATTAATGCAAAGATTACGAGACGCGAATTTACATTTACAGCCAGATAAGTGCGAATTTCTAAGGCATGAAGTAGCTTATTTAGGCCATATAATAGGCGCGAATGGAGTCAAACCAGATCCCGGACAAAATAAAATCAATAATTCACTTCCCAGTTCCGAAAAATCCGAAAAACATAAAACAATTCCTCGGTTTAGCCGGATATTACCGAAGATTTATACCTAACTTTTCTAAAGTCGCGAAACCATTAACAGATTTATTGAAAAAGGATAGCATATTCAATTGGCAATTAAAACAAGTAGAAGCTTTTAACTCTTTGAAACATTCGTTATGTTCAAATCCCATTCTCCAATATCCTGATTTTACTAGACCTTTCATACTAACTACCGACGCATCAGGGTATGCCATAGGCGGAATTTTAAGTCAGGGACCGGTAAGAAAAGATCTTCCTGTCTCATATACTTCTCGAATTTTAAACACCGCGGAACAAAATTATTCAACAATTGAAAAAGAATGTCTAGCCATCATATATTGTATTAGCCACTTCAGACTCTACTTATACGGAAGACTTTTTACTATAATAACCGATCACAAACCTTTAATTTGGCTACACTCTATAAAAGATCCAACCTCCAAACTCTGGAAGTGGAAAACCAAGCTAGCGGAATATAATTACGAAATTAAATACAAAAAGGGATCACTAAATAATAATGCCGATGCTTTATCGCGAAATCCACCCACTGATTTAGTTCTACCAATATTCGCTTCAGACAATGACGAATCATCCGACGAATCCATATTTTCAAGCAGACCAGGACCTTCCGTCAGATCAATTGAAACAAATGCTTTAATCCCTTACCGCAGTAATAATATTGATAACCCTAATTATGTTAATATAACTGAAAACAATTCTGATTTAGATGATGAAAGTTCAATTTTTAATAACGATAATCACGACTATGCAAATATGTCAAATTCAAATTTAGAATACGATTACGTCGACCCAGTAATTTCAGAAACTATACCAATTATACAACCCCCTCCCGTAATTCCGAGTAAAGTAAGAATACGCGAAGTAAGAGACAACTTATTAAACCAAAAGGATAATCATGTAATTTTTATAAGTCTAGACGGAGGATCACCCTACGACAAAGGAGCCAAACTTTATTCCACTGCAAATCTTTTACCCACATACGAAAATCTCAATTTTGAAAGAGTTAATGTAAAGAAAATCAAATTAAATAATTTAATATCAATCCTGATAAGAACAAACAATCGACTGTCTATAGAACCGCAAACTGTGAAAAATTGTATACGCTTTTTATTAGACTGTGTTAACGAATTACAATTAACTTCCTTTAGCATTAGCAAAACGCATAAATTCGATGACATTCCCTGGTCATACGTTGTTAATCAATTGAAGAAATTTTTTTATGACACCCGCGTAAATATAACTATTTGCCAGAATCTAGTTGACAATCCTATTTCTGCGGAACGCGTAAAACTAATTTCAGAAAACCATGCATCAGCATGCGGTGGCCATAAAGGAGTTACGAAAACATTTAATAGACTTCAACCTCATTACTTTTGGAGTACGATGAAACAAGATATTCAAGAATTTATTAGAAAATGTCGCGAATGTCAGTTAAAGAAATTAACGCGCGTCAAAACCAAGCAACCAATGATTATTACGGATACCCCCGGGACAGCTTTCGATAAAGTTTCACTAGACATAGTAGGGCCATTTCCTATCACGAATAACGGAAATAAATATATTTTAACCATGCAAGATTTATTAACAAAATACTTCATAGCTGTACCATTAAAAGAAGCCACTTCATTAACGATAGCCGACGCTTTTACAAAAGAATTTATTTGCATTTATGGAACTCCCAAAGCTATCCTTACCGATCAAGGTACCAATTTTCTATCAACCTTAATACGCATCCTGGCTTAAATACTCACAAGGTTAGACTATGTCTAATGTGCTTTGCTGTGGTACACTTCGCTACTGTGTTCTTCTCTCTGAGTCTGAAGATCTGAGGAGCCTCGGTACCTCGGTCTGAAATAGCGGCTATGTCTCGTTGTCTTCGGAACCCCGTAGTAATGGCTGGTTAGCTGACTGTTGTTAGAAGTACTGAACTTGACTGTGCTGGCGGAACAACTTTCGGCGAATCACTGCCGTTCCGTGCCGGGTGCAGGGTTTATATACCGTAAAATGTGGCTCGCTCCTCCCATCGGGTGATGAGGCTAATCCAATGGTAAGAGAGATATGCCGGGGAAGTACTGGAGACAATCTGTTCCTGGTAGAGATTGCGACGGTTAAGTCCCGGAGAGATGGCTTCTCAGTAGCGATAGCGGTGTTCCTTTGATGACTCATCGCTAGCGATTTTCAACCGTCTTTTATTCTCGGTAGTGATAGCGGTGTTTCTTTGATGACTCATCGCTATGCTCTCCGACTTTCCTTATCGTATTGTTAGTAGCGATAGCGGTGCTTCTTTGGTGACTCACCGCTATGCGGCTTGCAACGGGCCTTCCTTATCTTATTCTTGGTAGTGATATTTCTTAACGGTCCTTCTATAATGGTTTGCAGGTTGCAACGTGTTTCAGCGTTGCATCATGCATTGCATCATGCTTCTGGAATGTAACGATTCTCAACCGTCTTTCTAGAACCTTCTAGAATCTTCTAGATGTTTCTTGAGAGTAAAGCCGAGTTCACATAATAAAGCGGGTTTCATACCTAATTACTACTTTACAAACGATATCTATATATTTTAGGTATTATTCTTTAGAATATGTCTATTCTTTTTGCGATTTAAATAAAACGTATTACTTCGTAAATTTTTGTTATGGATTAAAATAATCATAATAGACAAGTAAAATTTATCAATTTACATTTATATTTCATAGTTATATGTAAATTGATAGATAACTCGCGTCAGGAACGGATTTCTAATTTTTCCTAATATTTATATCTATCATTTGGAAATCGCGATGGAGGGTTAAAACTTATCAATTTACATTTACATTCCATAGTTATATGTAAATTGATAGATAACTCGCGTCAGGAACGGATTTCTAATTTTTCCTAATATTTATATCTATCATTTGGAAATCGCGATGGAGGGTTAAAACTTATCAATTTACATTTACATTCCATAGTTATATGTAAATTGATAGATAACTCGCGTCAGGAACGAATTTCTAATTTTTCTAATATTTTATATCTATCATTTAAAAATTGTGATGGACAAATAAAACTTATCAATTTACATTCACATTTCATAGTTATATGCAAATTGATAGATAACTCGCGTCAGGAACGGATTTCTAAATTTTCCTAATATTTATATCTATCATTTGGAAATCGCGATGGAGGGTTAAAACTTATCAATTTACATTTATATTCCATAGTTTCATGTAAATTGATGGAAAACTCATATGGAGAATAACGCATTAATTTTGTGCTATTATACCGTGCCTGCGGCTACATATGATTTATCGGTTATTCGCCAACTGTCCCTGACTAAGTTTAACACTCAATTTACATACATCTCTTGTAGCTAGATGTAAATTGGTGCTTATTATAGAAAAAATCATAATCAAGATAAAATACCTATATATTCATGGTTGAACTATGATATCCTTATTTGGTAGTACCTTCGAACGTACGACGGATATAATGTTATATTGCATATGAATTTTTTAGTCTCCTAATTTATGAATGAGAGTTTTAAGGTTAATAATATATTTGCTATAGGCGTGCTTATTCTCTAACTTGTATGTTTCCTAACGAATGATCCGGAGCGGAGCACCCTTGTTAATTATGCTTTTTATGATGGAAATATTATTTAAGGGGGGGGTATGCTATTTAAAATATTTTTTGGGCATTTTTTTTTAATTTTTTTAAATGAATGCGCAACATCTCAAGAATATTCAGTCAAAATTTCAAGTCGATCGGAGCAAAAGTAAAGAAGTTATGAACGTTTAAAGGACCGTTGCTCCGAGCCGTATTTCTCTACCTCCTTGACCGGTGTGCGGCGCGCTGTCGTGGCACGCTATTGTATTCATTCGTAACCCCTAAATTCCTTTATTGCTAAAAGCGTCTTTTTAGGCAGCCTTGTGTGCATTGAAAACATGGTATATACATCAGTTGTTCGCTGTATGTCGTGTTGAACGGTAGAAAGTGAGTCGAAAAATTTGACTGTTATCGTTCGAGTTCGTTGAATTTTCGGGCATTTTGAACTGTGTTTGTGTTTGAACTGTTACTGAGTGTATTTATTATTATTAAAAATGCCTCGAAAAGTGACTAGAGATGATCGTAAATACGGTAAAAAGTATTTGAACCGAGTAAAAAAAATAATACCGCCACAAAAGCGTAAAAACGATGAAGTAACAGCTGGCAGCTCGTCGTCGAAAAAAATTAAAAATCGTCCCGCTATTGAAATAGAAGAAGATCTCCAAAAACATTATAGGATAGTAGATTTTGTTTTGGTTTTTTCAACAATCTCTACTATAGTGAAATGTAAAAAGTGTGATGGAGAAGTCAATTTCACATCATGCAAAAAAGAAGGACTCGGTTTTAATATCAAAATGACATGCAAAAGCTGTGCATCGCCTCATTATATTCCATCTTCTACAAGAATAGATTCTGGAAAATACGATGTCAATTTAAGATTCGCTTTTGCAATGCGAGTATTAGGCTTAGGCTTAGCCGGGTGCAATAAATTGTGTGGACTAATGGACTTGGCTAGTGCTTTTTTAACGAAAAGAGTATATAATAAGTTTGTAGATGAAATGTGTGAATATACAACAAATGTTGCCAAGAAGTTTTTTGCATCGGCCGTAGAAGAAGAAAAAAAAGAAATGTGTAAAACGCATAATTTAGAAGAAACAACAGAAGTTACTGTATCAGGCGACGGCACATGGAAGAAAGAGGGTTTGCTTCGTTATTTGGCGTTGCTTCTCTCATTGGATTTCATACTGGCAAAGTATTTGACATTTTAGTAAAAAGCAGCTTCTGCCAACGATGTAAAACTTGGGAAAATAAATCCAGTACTGCTGAATATGAAGAGTGGCACAAAGAACATGTTAGTAGCGGAGAATGCAAAGCCAACCACGTCGGACCGTCTGGAAACATGGAGGTAGCAGCAATCGTAGAAATGTTCCAACGATCTTTGGAAACTCTTGGGGTGAAATATCGTAATTACATTGGAGATGGCGATTCGAAGACGTACAGCGGCGTTATTGACGCAAACCCTTATGGTGAAGATTTTGTAATAAATAAAAAGGAATGCGTAGGACATGTGCAGAAACGCATGGGAACGCGTCTGCGTGATCTGGTAAACAAGACAGTAGTTGTTACAACGACCAAAACCGGAAAAACCATAAAAAAAAATCCTGTCTGGAAAAGAACAATTAACAGGCAAAATGATAGACAAATTAACTGTTTACTACGGATTGGCCATTCGACGCAATTCCGATTCAGTTCAGAAGATGAAAAATGATATATGGGCGACATACTACCACTACAGTTCAAACGACAAAAACCCACAGCACGAGAAATGCCCGAGCGGCGAAGATTCCTGGTGCGAGTGGCAAAAAGCTGCAGCTGCAGATGCTCTAAAATCATTCAAACACAGCTACGCAGCTCTTCCTTCTAAAGTTCTGGAAGCCATGAAGCCCATTTATGAGGACTTGAGCAAGGACGCACTGTTGCAGCGATGTCTTGGAGGTTTTACACAAAACAATAACAAAAGCCTCAATCAGCTAATATGGAAAATCTCTCCAAAGGCATACAGTGGAACCTCTACAACCGTACAAATTGCAGCTAATGTAGCTGCTTGTACTTTTAATAAAGGTTCTATTGCCCTGTTGGCCTTCATGAAAGAGATGCACATCGGTACAGGCCCTAGTTCTCACGAATGGGCGCGACAAGTTGACGATTTGCGAATTACTAGAGGAGACGAGAAAGCGGTCTACAACAGTAAAGAAGGGAGAGTTTCGCGGAGACAAACACAAAAAGATGCTCTGGATCTTCTGGATGAAAACGCCTTGCTGTATGGACCTGGTATCGATGATTCTGTGTGAGTATAAAAGAACTATCGACTTTTATTTCGAAATTTTTAGTGTGCAAAAGTTTAAAGCGTTTTTCTCAAACTTGCCATTTTCGAAGTTCGTGATCACGATAACTCAAAATCTACTCGATCAATTGTTCTGAAATTTGGCACACTGCTTCTTAACAACATTTACCAGGTATTCCTGGGAGCTTTTTTTGATTTGTTAAAAATTGTTAATTTTACAAAAACAAATAACTCGATTTTTTGCACCAAAAATCAGAATTTTGGCTTCAAAGTGCTACTAAAAATTAAAAAATAAAAAAAAAATTTCTCCCAGCGTTACCTCGAAAAACATCTCCTTTAACGAATCCATTTTTATTTTTTGGTTTCAGATAATTCTACTACGAGTTATAATGATCACCGCCAAACTACTTTTTAGAAGCGCCTCCGGAAATTCGTTGTCACTCGCGTATTTTTCGATATTTTTCGATGAAAATTTAGCAAGTTACTCTTCAAATGTTGTATTATTACATGGAAATTGAATAAATAAAGTAACATTATCTGTTTCGCCAAAAAAAAATCGTAAAAACATGCCTTTTTTCCATCGAAATTAGCATACCCCTCCCTTAAAAGTGGGTAGCTATTCCCATTGTCATTTGTGAGAAAACATGTTTTAACTTATGAGTAATTATATGTGATTAAATATTTGTTAATACCGGTCTTTCATGTAGGTTAGAGATTGTCATGACTAATATGTTAAAGGATAAATTTTTGAAAAAGATTGAAATTTTGAAATTTGTCTGGACGTTACATCTCCCCTCCTATTTGAGAATAAAACCCGACGTTGACCTAGGGTTTTGTTCTAGGTTATATAGATGCTTCCCTCAGGGGCACTACAGACTCATCCCTGTAGTGTACGGGTGTCGCAATCCCGAGGTACCCGAGCTGGAGTGTGTGGTGATGGATGAACGGGGTGTGATGGGCGTGCAGGCCCTAAAAAGGACTTGTCCACTGCACTAGGTGAAGGAAAACACCGAAGATAACACCCGGGGGGGAGGCCCCGTTAGCTGAGTAAGGCAACTTCCTAAGGGGAAGGAAAACCCCTGACAGAAAAAACCAATTTCTTTTTCAGTATCATGATGAGTTCGGAAAAAGAAGAGAACGTCCCGGGTTCGGGTACCGGGAACCGGCGTGGGGGGGGGGGGGTGTAGGCCTGGCTCCCTCCATGTCGTCATCGTACGACAGGTCGTCTGCAGCTTTGCCGGCTGGGGCTGCAGACTGGACTGCTACAGTGCCGAGGAATGAGTGGACTGCTGTGCGCGATCGGTTGCGTAATCTAGCGTTACGCTGGAGGAATCGTGACCGGAGTGTAGACCAGAAGGAACTTGCTGCGCAGATTCGCCGAGTCCTTCTGAATAAAGTGGTTCGGAGCTATCAGGCTCATCACGAATATAAGGACCTCGCGAAATGTATGGACGTCCTTTTTCCGGGAGTGTTCGCGTAGTGAAACGAGGTTCTGCGCCAAACATGTTTGTGTGCAGTTCTTCGAACCTGTGATCGCGGTTAGTACCGCAGAATCACTGACTGGAGAAACAGTTGAAGAGGAGAGTGACTCTCAGCCTCTCCCTTCACCGGAGAAGGTGAGGGGTGATAGTGGGGACGAGGAGCGGATGTAGGGGAGCCATCCTTTATATCTCTGCCATCGGCGAGTTCTACAGAGGATGAGGAAAGTAAGAGGGACAAGACCTGGGCTCCATTAGATAAGAGGTTGCTGATGGGCAGGAGGCAGTACCCCCGAAAGAAGCCTCCAGGTAAGTGCGGCGCGGAAAAGCGAGGTCGCCCTAAAACAACGGGCGAATATGTCAATCTTGCGCAAGCCAAGGAACGCCTGGCAGCTGCTGAGCGTGATGAGCTGAGGCTTGCGTATGCGCGTAGAGTGTTGGACCCCTCCCTGGGACCAACTCTTACTGCGATTGGCAAGGATGTTGCTCCGCCGGACGTGGTATACCGTGCAGAGTTGCGGGGGTTCACTACTGTGGAGCTTCGGAAACTGGCGGATAGATTTGTCACCCAAGTGGAGAGGGTGGCTGGTCTCCCTGGCCTTGAAGATTTCATGGCCGAGGAGCTCATAGCCTCCTCAAGGAAGCTGGGTGGCATCCTCGATGAAGTCGTGGCGAGGACCTCTTCGGAGGCCGATCCTCGCATGGATGTTCTCAGGAGTGAGAACCAGGGCCTGAGGATTCGTATCTCGGCCCAGGAACGCGAAGTGGAGCGCCTCACGGAGGAGCTTGCGTTTGTTCGCTCTGCGATTCCGGACATCGAGGCATTTTACTTTTCAGGTAAAGGCGCCATGGACAAGGGCGCAAGGAAGAAGCGGCTTCGTCTGCCCTCTGTTGAGAGGTCCCCGCCTAGTTTGGCGGAGGAATCTGGGGCTGTGGTTGCGGAGGATCGCCCTTTTACGGCGCTTGATGTGTCGTCCCTTCTGGATCGTCGCTTCGGGGACTTGAGGGACGACATATCGCTTTCGGTGGTGGCCGCTATTAGGTCAGAGCTTGGGGGGCGGGATGGGCCCACTCCGGTCTACGGAGTGGATCCCATACGCGCGCCTGTCTCGAGTGTCGGTGGTGGTGTGGTAGCGACTTATAAATATTATAAATTCGCCAGATCTTTGAAAAAGTAATGTTTATTCATTGAAAGTATAAAGCGAAAGAACAAAAAGAATTAATATGTAACAAATAAATGAATGAATGTGTTGTTATGGAAATATTGATTTTTCTTAAAAACATTATGTATATTAATGAATTGAAGTTATTACAAATGTATAAAGATGTAAAAAGTGTAAAAGTGCAGTGAAAAGTGTAAGGTGTAATAAAAGTGTAGAGTGTAAATGAAAGGTGTGGATGATGAATGCTACAGTACTCCCCCACAAGTGACGATATTCGTTGCGAAATGGACTTTCTTCTTCTTTAGTGGGTAGGTGCGTAAAGCTTTTCCAACAGTAGCAGAAGAAGAAGGATTTGAAGTAGCAGAAACAGGAGCTGAAGTAGCAGGAACAGGAGCTGAAGTAGCAGGAACAGGAGTTGAAATAGCAGGAACAGGAGTTGAAATAGCAGGAACAGGAGCTGAAGATCTGGTAGAAAGTTCAGTAGAATCTGAAGTTCTAGGAATGAAGGCTGGCTTGAGACGTTCTGTCGAAATATTGACAACTCTTCCTGAAACATTAACTGCAAATAAATGATCAGAGATACGTTTCTCAATAGGAAAAGGGCCAGAATAAGGAGGTTGTAGTGACTTCCTAACAGTATCTTCTCGAATCCAAACATGAGTACAATCAAAAAGATTCTTGTGAACAAAAGGTGATCTTTTGCAATGATGACTTGTAGGAGATGATCTGATATTCCTCATATGAATCCTGTGTTTTTCAAGAAAGATTTCAGGATCTGCAGGAAAATCTTCTTCAATGAAAAATTCTCCAGGAATACGAAGAGTGGATCCATAAAGAAGTTCTGCAGGTGAAGCTTTTAAATCTTCTTTGAAACACGAACGTAATCCCAAAAGAACTGAAGGTAAAGATTCTACCCAGTTGGTTGTTTCGTGGCACATAATTGCTGCTTTCAAAGTCCTATGCCATCTTTCCAGAATTCCATTTGAAGCAGGATGATAAGCAGAAGTTCTAATCCTTTGGCATCCAATTAGGTTTGTTAAAGCTTTGAATAAAGCTGCTTCAAACTGAGGACCTTGATCTGTTGTAATGCTGATAGGAGAACCAAAACGTGCTACCCAATGTGAATAAAATGTTGTAGAAACAGTTTCAGCAGAAATCTCAAAAATAGGAACAGCTTCAGGCCATCTGGAAAAACGATCAATCATAGTAAGACAATAACGGTAATTTTGACAAATAGGAAGTGGTCCAACAATGTCTAAATGCACATGCTGAAAGCGTTGATCAGGAATTGCAATCTTAATTGGAGAATTCTTGGTGTGTCTTGAAATCTTCGCACGTTGACATGAAAGACAAGTTCGAGTCCATTCCTTCACATCTTTCTTCAAAGAAGGCCAAATGAATTTCAGTAGTAATTGTTTAGATGTCAATCTGCCGCTGGGGTGAGCGAGTCCATGAACAACATCAAAAATTCTCTTGCGTAAGAGTTTAGGAACATATGGACGAATTAATTCCGAAGAGCAATCACAATAAATAGGTATGGTTGATCCTGAAAGAATAAGTTTCTTCAACAGAAGTGAAGAATTTGAAGAAAGTAAAACTTGAAGTTCTTCATCTTCTTTCTGATAATTAGCAAGTTCTTCTAAAGAAACTATAATAGGCATTGAAATAGATTCAATTCTTGACAGAGCATCAGCAACTGAATTCATTTTTCCAGAAATATAGGTAATATTTGTAGAGAATTGAGCAATAAAGTCTAATTGTCTGATCTGTCTTGGTGACGCTTTATCCAATTTCTGACGGAAAGCAAAAATCAAAGGTTTATGATCAGTTCTGATAATCAGTTGTCTTCCTTCAACAAAATGCCTGAAATGTTTAATAGCCAAATAAATGCTAAGAAGTTCTCTATCATAAGTGCTATAATTTCTTTGAGCTTTGTCTAGTTTCTTTGAGAAAAATGCTATTGGTTTGATATCGTCGTCAATAGACTGTTCAAGTGATGCACCAACAGCAAAGTCAGAAGCATCACAAGTTAAAATAAGAGGAGCATGAGGAGCAGGATGAGAAAGGGTAGTAACTTGTAAAAGTTCTTCTTTACATGACTCGAAAGCTAATTCCGCTTCTTTAGTCCAAGAAATAATTCTTCTATCCCTCTTGCGACTGTCCTTTAAATATTCTGTTAACAGAGCTTGATGATTTGCAGCATCCTTGAGACAGCGACGATAATAATTGATAATTCCTAAGAATCTGCGTAATTCATGAAGTGTCTTAGGTTTAGGATAATCAATAATTGATTTCACTTTTTCGGATGTAGGTTTAACTCCTTGGTTAGAAACTAAGTAACCAAGAAAAGAAATCTCGCTTTGACCGAAAAGACATTTAGCGACATTGATTGTCATTCCAGCTTGTTGAAGACGATCAAAAATAATGCGTAAGTGAGCAATATGTTCTTTCTCATCTTTAGAAGCAATAAGAATGTCATCAAGATAACAAAAGGCAAAACTCAAATCATTAAGTAAAGAGTTCATGAGCCGTTGAAAAGTTTGGGCTGCGTTTCGTAAACCGAAAGGCATTACGACAAATTCAAAAAGCCCAAATGGAGTAGTGACAGCTGTTTTGTGAATATCTTCTTTAGCGACGGGTACTTGATAGTACGCTTTAACTAAGTCGATTTTAGAAAAGATATTCTTACCAAAAAGTGAAAAAGAAAAATCTTGAATATGAGGTAAGGGATAACGATCCGGGATAGTCACTGAATTGAGTGCACGATAATCACCACACAGTCTCCAAGAATTTTGTTCCTTTTTAGGTACCATATGTAGAGGGGCTGCCCAGGAGCTGCTTAAAGGCCTGCAAATTCCTTGCTCCATCATAGACTTGAATTCTTCCTTGGCACATTTAAGTTTCTCAGGAGTAAGTCTTCTGGGAGTCGAAAATTTAGGAGAACCTTCCGTAACGATATGATGTTCAACACCATGTGTTTTTACCGAGGAAATTAGAGAAAAACGGGTGAGTCCTGGAAATTCGGTTAAAAATTTGTGGTACACAGAATCAGGAGATGTGGTAAAAATTGACAAATGTGCAACTTCTTGAATTTTTCCAGTATTCATAAGACCGGTAACATTATCAATCAATTTCTTGTTTTTAATGTCAATTAGGAGATTAAAATGACAAAGGAAATCGGCGCCTAAAATAGGACGTTGAATATCCGCGACACAAAATTTCCATTTGAATTCTCTCCTTAAACCGAGGTTCAAAATTAAAGTTTTAGAACCGTAAGTATTAATTTGAGTACCATTTGCGGCAAAAAGTTTTAAATTAGTATGCCACGGCTTCAATAAAACCTTTTTAGGTAACAACGATATATCAGCGCCCGTATCGACAAGAAAATTCAAATTTGAATGTCTGTCGAAAATAATGAGGCGATTGTTAGAAACACCGTCGTAAGCAGCCTCAGTCTTAAGCGGCGTTTTTAGTTTTCCTGTGAAGCCAAGAATGTTTTGGACATAGAACAAGGTAAAGTACATCGTTTAGCCTTATCACCAAACTTCTTATGGTAAAAACAAATTGATGTATCTTTAATATCTTTATTTGATTTGTCTTTGTTACGCGATAACGATCTAAATCTTCTATTCTCTCTAGACCGGCTTTTGGAACGATCTCGACGACGAGAAACTTCAAGAGCTTCGATTCTTCGTAGCAAATCCGCGAAATCCGAAGATTTATTACTTGCATTATTGGAAACTTCCGCGACTTGCAAACCGCCGTCCCGATCAGCAATTTTATCGGCTAATTCCGCAAGTTTAACAAGAGGAACATCTTCTACTACGGCTAAAGTCGTTTGAATTCTATGTGGTAAGCGTTGAAGCCAAATCATTTGCAAAACACTATCTGCTAAAGATCCTCCAGACAAATGACGAATTTCTCGAAGTAATTCCGAAGGCTTTTTATCATTAAGTTCAATTCCAGCTAATATTTGTCTCAAACGTTTTTCCTCTGAATCCGTAAAGCGATTTATTAATATTTTCTTTAAATAATTATATTTATCTGTTTCAGGTGGATTTTCAATGACTTCAGATATGTTTACTAAGGCTTGTTCATCAAGATGACGAATGACAGAACTATATTTAATATCATCTGATCGAATTCGATAAACCGTAAACTCACTTTCAATAGAAGCAAACCAGAGTTTAGGTTGTTTATGCCAGAAAGTCGGTAGTTTTAATAAACGAAACTCATTTGAGTGAATTTGTAACATAGGATCACTCACCTGATGTCCAGTTTGAGAAGGTAAAATATTAATATTATCTGATCCAACCTGATTTGATCCGCTCGCCAAATCCATATCAATCTGTGTATCCGAACAGGGTCTAACTGGTGATCTATCGATTGGCATTTTCCTCTTGTTCCAGGAATCCGATAAAATGATTTGAGAATTTCCGTGAAGGACTAATTCGCCTCTGATGTTTCAAAGATCCGGAGAATGAATCTCTTAAAATCAGAATATCCAGCAATTCTTCCAAGCGATGATAATATTTCGCAGACTTCAAATACGACGATCACTTGGCACTTATTCCGCATCAGCCTTTAAAATGCGTCGGCTTTAATATCACGTCGGCTTTAATATCACGTCGGCTTTAATATCACGTCGGGTTTAATATCACGTCGGGGTCACCAAAAATGTAGCGACTTATAAATAAATTCACCAGATCTTTGAAAAAGTAATGTTTATTCATTGAAAGTATAAAGCGAAAGAACAAAAAGAATTAATATGTAACAAATAAATGAATGAATGTGTTGTTATGGAAATATTGATTTTTCTTAAAAACATTATGTATATTAATGAATTGAAGTTATTACAAATGTATAAAGATGTAAAAAGTGTAAAAGTGCAGTGAAAAGTGTAAGGTGTAATAAAAGTGTAGAGTGTAAATGAAAGGTGTGGATGATGAATGCTACAGTGTGGTTGGCTCTGTGCCTGGGGGCTCTGCCGTTTCCGCTCTTGCGGAGACTCTGGCGGATGCCCCTGGTCCTGGAGTCTCCAATGGGAAGAGGAGGCGACGTCGTGGGAGAGGGCTCAGACGACTCCCCCGGACGAAGGAGCGTGCAGAGAAGGGTGCCTCTAAGGAGGGACCTACTCGGGAAAGGAAGGTAGGTGGGGTTCCTTCTCGCCCCCCCTCCGCGTCAGTGATTTCGCTGACGATTCGGGGGGGAATGGAGGCGAGATCATATGCCTCAGTTCTTTCGTAGGCTAAATCCAAGATCGACGTAAAGGGCTTAAATATCAGCTCGATGCGAATGAGAAGAGGGGTAACCGGCAGTATTTTGCTGTCGGTTCCCGGAAAAGACTCGGCGTCGAGGGCGGATACACTCGCGACTAAGCTCAGGGATGTCTTCCCAGAAGTAGAGGGAATTAGGGTTGGCCGCCCTACACGGATGGAGGATGTCCGACTGAGGGGCCCAATGTTCTCTGTAAAGAGGCAGAGAATATTGGAGAAAGTTGCTAGTTTCGGGGGTTGCCGAGTGGAGGATATCAGGGCCGGGGAAATCCAATTGTTTCCCAATTCGTGCAACGGCACGATTTGGTTGCGCTGCCCTGTCAGAGTGGCGCGAAAGCTTCTGACCGCAAAGAGGATATCGATTGAGGGGGGGTGGGAGACATTGGAGGTTATCCATCTGGCTCGCCGCTCCCTTCAATGTTATCGGTGCCATGGGTTTGGCCATTCGGCCAATTTCTGTGGCGCCGAGGTGGATCGCAGTGGTCACTGCTACAGATGTGGTGGCGCGGGGCACAAGGCGGCCAACTGTGTGGCGCCGCCCCGATGCCTTTCCTGTGCGTCGGCGGGTAAGCCGGCGGGGCATCGCTGCGGATCGGCTGCTTGCGCTCGCGTGCGCGTCCTTCCCAAAAGGCGTCGGAAGGGTACGCCTTCTGCCGAGCGCGCGCAGGCTCCGGGGCGCCCCGATGGGGGATCTCCCGAGAGTCCGGGATGGACGGAGGTAGACTGTAGTCGGGGGCGGGGGAGGTCGCGGAGAGGCGGCTCCCCCGTGCCGGGCTGCAGTACTGCCCCCGATGTTTAGTGTTGGTTTCGTCTTCTGTTTGTCGTAGCGTGTAGCGGTGGGTGCGAGGAGTTCCGGGGAGATTGCCGAAAGGTGACTCCGTGGTCTCCCTGCCCCGCCAAGTTTATGTCGTAGGTTGCGGCGATGGGTGACTGAGTGCCGGGGGAGGTTGCCGAGAGGTGACTCCGCGGCCTCTTCACCCGCGTCAAGTTTATGTCGTCCTTGCCTTGTTGTCTTTTGTTACAGGTGGGAGTAACAACCCTCCCACCTTTACTGTGATTGGCCATAGTGCCTTACTGTGGGCCCCTAGAGGGCTGGGCCTGTGGCCATTAATATGTTTCCATTGTGGTTGTGTACATGTCGTGCACTGTTAGTCTTTTGTAACGTCCTGTGACGTTTATTTGTGTGTGGGTGGGTGACTGTGGTCACCTCACTTACTGGGTTCGGCAGGGAGAGGGGTGAGGGCCCCGATCCCATAGCACGTCGACCCAGGGAAGTCCGGGGGGGAGCTAGTAGCCCGGCTCCCCTCGATGCCCTTTCGGGGCAAGGGATGTCCTCTCCGGGGGGATACTTGTAGTATCCTCTCGGGGGATGTGTCCTCCTATAGGACGCCGGTCGGGTTGTCCACCGTGAAGTAATGCTCACGCGGTTCCGCGGTGGACAATACCCATACGACCAAGGGCTTCAGTCAGGTTTTAGGTCGGTACCCCGTCCGATAGTCCTTCGGGATACTACGGGCGGGAATCCACCACGAAGCCTCCTGACCCTCCCTCAGAGGTCAGGACGGCGAAGTTTGGTTTAGGCAAATTTCCTGACTTAAAAAAAAAAAAAAAAAGGTTATATAGATGCTGGTGTAAGTCGTTATATGTCTGAGGAATAGTAATATTTGTGGATTCCATTTCTCCAGGTCGTTTGATGTTATAGTGTCACGTCCGGCCGTATAAATTTTTTCGTTTACTCTAAGTTCCTTAAGCGCTATTTGAAAAGCGCGCCAAAGCCGGCCATGACTCCTAACTCCGTTTAGTAGCACAGCACGGCGCTCCGTGAGCCTAACGATCTCCCACCACGGCTCCTGAAAGATCTCCTACTCCAGAGAGCTTCCCTCTCTCCCGGTCGCCGCAGGCCCGAGCCGCCGAAACGAAGGACCTCAGAACAGTCCCGAATTCAGTTCGTCAGTTCTCTGCGCGACACCGAACAGTACAGTCGCACTTTTTTTTTTTTTTTTTTTTGACGCAGTGGGAATCCTCATGGATACCACCGCTCTCCGGAAGAGAGCGGATGGTTATGTGGGACTTCTTGTTCCCCTTGGCCGATCCACGAATGGATCGGTCAGGGGGCCCAAGACATACCTCACTAAACCCACTGCGGATACCTTCTCGGGCGTTTATGGGGGACGGGGAGGATGCTAGGATTCCATGCCGTCTCGCCGTCCCCCCGCCTTATCCCTCCTTGGAGGAGTGTCGCGGAAGGCGACACTCTCCCCCCCCGCGAATGCATCGTGCGGGGTCCTCGCGGTTGCGACGCAGGGCGGTACCAACCCCACGTCGCGCCCTCCCAAAGAGTTTGGGGGGCGGAGTCACGGCTCGAGTGTCCCGCTCGAGCCGCCACCCCCCGCCTCCGGAGCGGTGCTCCCTCCCCCTCCCGAAGGGAATGGGGATTCGGCATTCGCCCCGGAGGCCCTCACCAGGGGGTCTCTCTCAGAAGGAGAGAAACCCCCTCCGTGGACGACGTTGCCCTCCCGCCGGTGCCTCGTGGCTCCCGGCGAGAGGGCCCCGCGCGTCACGTCCTCACAGAGGGGGACCCAGGCGCCCCGACCGGACAGGCAAAGCCTGCCCGGCGGGGACACGTGGCCCCCCTTGGCCCCCCCGGCTGCGACTCCCTCCGCTATCTTGGGAGTTGGGAATCGGCCGCAGCCGAGGGGGTTTTACCCTACCGGACGCGCGAAAGCACCCCCCGAGTGGGGGGTCACGCCCGCACGCCCGGCTCACGTGAGGCCCCAGGGGGGGGTCCCAGAACTTAGATGTCCCGGGTCCCCCCCCGGAAACCTCACCCCGCGTCTATATTAGACGCGGGTATGTTGGGGCCGACCCCCCCCCCGAACCGCGCCGCCGCAAACGGGTGCTCCCGCCGACGGCACGGAAGGAGAGGGGGGATCCCTCCTCCTATGTTGGCTCTCCTCGTTCTGAGGGCATATCCCCCTCGGCCCCCCCCGCCCCCACTGGGCGGACCCGACGGTGGCGTAGGAGGGGGAGGGGGAGGCAGGGGGCGGGGCACATCCCCGCCGTTCGGTCGGCCTCTTCTCCTTTGCCCGCGGAGGGCGCCCCCCCCCCGATCCCCGGCACCACGAACGGGCGGACCCGCCGATGCCGAGGAAAGAGGGGGGACGTCCCCGCCTACCTCCTCTTCTTCTCCTGCTCTCTCCCTCTCTCTTTCCGCCTCCTCCTTCTGCAGCATGACTTTGCTGCAGAAGGAGGAGAACGCCTTCCATACTTCTTCGTTTTCTGTCATTGCCCCCACGAGTGAGGGCAATGACAGATCTCCTCCCGCTGCGGCCACGAGCTCCGTTCTCTCATCCGCCCAAGCCACACACTCTGCGAGTGTGTGTTGGGCGGTGTCCCGCTCGTGGCCGCAATGGTGACACCGCGTCGTGCGTTCTTTTCCTATCCTCTGCAGGTACTCACCGAAACATCCATGTCCGGTGAGCACCTGCGTCATGTGGAAGGACACCCCTCCCTTGGCCCTTGTCTAGCCAACTTTCTAGACAGGGCCGTATAGCCCCGATGGTGCGCTGCCCTGGCAGTGTTGGATCTGCCAGGGCCTTCTTCCAGTTTTGAATTAGCGCCCGTCGGGAGTGGACCCTCACTGTACGCCAGAGACTATCTGTCAGGATGATGCCCGCCCGCTGGTACGCACGCGTGCGCGTGTATACCTCCGCGTACATGCGGGCGAGCATCTCCACGGGGGGTACTCCGAAGAGCATCCCCCGTCGCCGTCCAGCTCACCGTACGGTAGCCCCTGCATATCCTGTTGGCTACCCGCTTCTGCACTTGCCTTAGGGCATTCTTTGTGCTGCGGGTAGCCTCCAGGCGTTCAAACCATACAGGGGCCCCGTACAGGAGCATGGCGTGTACCGTCCCAGCGTACTAGCTTCCTCACACTCCCGCCCGGTCCCCGAGATTGGGCAGCAGGCGTTGCAGAGCCATCGCTGCCCTCTCTACTTTGGGGGATATGCGGCGGAAGTGTTCCTGGAAGGTCCACTTGTTGTCGAGGTGGAGGCCCAAGTATTTCAAACAGGCCCCCACCTCTATTGGGGTGTCCTCCACGCGGATGCGGGCTTTTGGTGGCGCCCCGCGAGAGCCATTATGAAAAAAGATGGCCTCGGTCTTTTGGGGCGCCACTTTAAGTCCCATCCGCCTAACCAAACGCACGACGCGGTTCACCGCGAGTTCTGCTCGAGCGGTCGCCTCTTCCCACGAGTTCCCCCCGGCCATCACAAGCGTGTCATCCGCGTAGCACACGGTGTGACAGCCAGGGGGGAGGGCCTGCCGAAGAACGGCGTCATATGCGAGATTCCACAGCAGGGGCCCGAGTACCGACCCCTTGCGGAACCCCGCACGTCATATGACGCCTTTGTTCTTCGGCATTTCTGTCCGTGTAGGCCAATTGCCTGTCCCGGAAATAATCCGCCAGGATCGACACCAGATATTGGGGGACCCCGTGGTGATTTAGGGCCGCCCCTATCCGGTGCCATGGCAGGGTGTTGAAAGCGTTGGATATATCCAACGATACCGCCATCAGCACCCCGCCTTCCTCCATTTTGGCCTCCGCGATCGAACGAACCCGCAAGACTGCATCTATTGTGGATCGTCCGACCCGGAAGCCATACTGATCCTGGCTTAGATTTGGTCCTTCCCGGGACAAAATAAAAAACAAGGGGGGTCCGTTTATTTTCTAAATTTTACCCGCCTCTTTATCAAGAAAATTGGCCTAATCCGGGGAACACCCTGGCTTCCCCCTTTTTGGGAAGGGGGAAACCCCCTACCTCCTTCCCCCTTTTGGGGGGAAAAAAACCCGCAGGCTTCTTTATCACCCCGAGGGGTTGGGCAACCCCCTTAGGCGAGACCCAACCTTTTCCCCGTTATGATCAGGACCCGGGGGCTTTTCCGGTTTATTTCCTGGGCATCGGGGAGCCCCCTTTTCCGTACCCCCAGGCCTCCCTCCCCATCCATCCCGTCCGGAATTGGGTAGTTTACCCTTTTTCCCGGGAACGGTGTCGACATTGGCCGAAAAAATTGGGGGCCCAAGGACTTTTTGGGGGGGGGGCCCCCCCCTTTTTCTTTTTTTAAATACATTTTATGGGGGCCCCCCAGGGCCTGCCCCCGGGAAGGGGGGAGTTTCCCCCCAGGCCTGCCTTTCCTTCCTTAGGGGACGCGTAGGTCATCTTTCTTTTTGTAGATGTCCCACCGCCAAACCCTTTGGTCTGCCCCCCATTTTTCCCTTCTACCAAACCCCCTTCCGCGGAGGGCCCCCGCCTCCGTCCCCTCCGACCACCAAACTTTTGGGGGGGGATTTCTTCTTTGGGGGCAGGGTGCGTCCACGCGTGCTGATTACGCAGCAGCCCCCCCCTTTTTGTCCTTTTTGCCCCCTTTTGTTCTCCACGAACCACGGGGCCCCCCTCGTTTGGGGGCCGGGAACCGTTTGGCCCCAGTTTTTAAAAGGGTCCCCCCTTCGGGACAGTTTCTCATACGGCGGTTTTTTTTAAATTCCCGCGGGGGAAGCGCTGAGGGAAACCTTAAACCCTAGGGTCGATTTTTTTTTGCTCCCCGCACCCTCCACCCGCTTCCAACCCGGGCAGGGGAGGCCCAAATCAATTAGATCCCCCCCCCCTCCTGCCCAAAACTGATTCCTCCCCCTGTTGGGGGAGGGCCCACTCCGCCCCCACCAAAAAACCCGTCTGCCCCGCCGTCTTTTTGCGGGGGCCCCAAGCCTCGCTTTTCGTTTAAGTCCCCGGCGACATATTGGGGGGGGGTGGTTTTCAAAACTGCCCCCCCTTTGGGGGTGCAGTCCCCCAGAATTCCTCATTCTAAAATCGGGGGGGGATAACCCCCCAAAAACGATGGGGGACCCCCTTGACCGTCACTGTCCCCCCCCCACTTCAAAGGTTCCGGGGGGGATTTACGCGGCCCTTTTTTGGGGGATTCCCCAAGCCATGATGCTTACCACGTCGGGGATTTTTGGGTCGGCTAAACCCCGGCCCCCAATCCCTTTTCCTCATGGTTGGGAAAAAGTTGGGGGCCGGGCCCCGGGGGTTACATTGGCCTTAAAATTTTACAGCCCTCCTCTTTTGTCGCATTGCGGGCCCCGTCAATCCTTGCGGCGGGCCCCCCTTTCCCTTTTCCTAAACCTGTTTTCTTTCCTCCCTTTCCCGGGGGTTTTCCCCCCCTTCTCTTTTCCCTTTCCCCCGGATTGAGTACCCTTTTTTCCTTTGGGGGCCCTCTCTAGGCCAGGGAGGGGGGCCGGGAGGCCACTTTTTCCTTCCTTTTTGGGGGGCCCCCTTTTTTAGGAAAAAGCCCTTTTTGTTTTTTTGGACCGGTCCCCCTCTGCCCTTCTGTGTTGGGGGGGCCCCCCTTTGTCCGCCAACCCGGCCCTTTTTTCCCCCCAAGCCCTCCCGTTCCCCTTTACCCAACGGAAAATTTTTCCGCTGCGGTCGGGTTTTTTTGGGGCACCCCCGCGGACATGTCCCCCCCCAAAAATTATAGCATTGAGGGGTTTGCCCCGTTTTTTTCACCGGGGGGAGTCCCTTCGACCTTATGGACCTGTTTTTTTATGCGATTTTGCCCCCCGTAGGACCAACCCCCTATTTCCAAACCCCCGGGGTTTTTCCCCAACCCCCGGGGGGGGTAGCCCCCCTTCTTAAATTCCCCATTAAGGTACTCCCTCTGATTCGGGGGCTGAATCGTTACCACCCCCGAATTTTAGCCCCCTTTTTCGGACCGTACTCGGCACCTTTTTCCCCCCCCACCCCTTTCATTCCTGGGCAAAATTGGCCTTTTTTGTGGGCCCTCCCCCCAAAACTCGATATTGGGGGGGCCCTTACTCCTCTTCTAATTTTACCCCCTTTGATGCCCTTTTTTCCTGGCCACTTTCATAAACCCCCCCCGGGGGTTTTCTTTTTACTTTTCCGGGGGGGACAGTTCGGATCCGCTTTCCCCCCTTTTTTTGGGGCCCCTTTTTGGGGTTAGGGTTTTTTTTAACGGGGGGGGGGGGGTTTGTCCCCTTTTTTTCCCCCCTTTTTTTCCTCTGCACCTCTGTTTTCCCTTTTTCGAAAAACCTATCCCGAGGCGGGGCCCTTTGTTTTTCCTTCTCTCTTTTTGGGAGCTGGGGTTTTTTATTTTTTCAAATTTGGGGTGCCCCCTTTTCGGCCTACTTTTTCCCGTTGGGGGGTTTTTCCTTCGCCCTCCCCTTTTTTTCCCCCCCTTTCTTTTTTTGGAAAAAGGGGCCTTTGGGGTTGCTGGGGGGGCCCCCGGGGGTTTAGGGGGGGGAAAAGTTTTTTCCCCCCCCCTTTTTTATCTTTCCATTTTTTTCCCCGGGGGTTTTGGGGGGGCCAAAAATTTTTTTCCTCCGGGGGCTTTTGCCTCTTTTTTCCCCAAGAAATTTTCCTATTTTGGGGGGCCCGGGCGCCCTACCCCCCTGATCGAGCACCCCCCAATATCCCCTTTTTTTTTTGGGGCCCCCCCAAGGGGGAAAGGTTCCCCTTTTTTCCCGGGGGCCCCCTCGCGCCCCCCTGTGGGATCGGGGAAACCCCGGGGGTTTCCCCCTGGAGAGGGGGCAGTTTTCCCCCCCCCCCCCTTTAGGGATTTTTTATTCTCCCCCCTTGTTTTGGGGGGGTACCCCTGGGGGGGGTTTTTGGGGTTTTCCCCCTGGTCCATTTCCATTTTTTCCCTTCCTATTTTTTGTTTCCCCTTTTTTCTGGCCAAAGGGTTGGGGCCCCTTCCCCCCTTTTGGTGGGGGAAAAAACCCCCCCCTTTTTCCCCCACATCTTCATTCGGGGGAAAGGTTTTTCCCCCCAAATTTTGGGGGAAGTGAATTTTCCCCCAAAAATTTACCCCTTTTTTTTGGGTTTTGGGGGGGCCCCCCCCCGCTTTTGAGGGGGAAAGGGGGGCCCCCCCCCAACCCCCCTTCCCCTCGTTTTACCCCCCAATTTTATCTCCCAAAAAACCCCCTTTTTTAAAAAAAAAAAATTTAAAAAAATTTTACCCCCCCAAAGGTTTTAAAAAAAAACCCTTTTTAAAAAAAAAAAAAAAAAAACCCAAAAAAAAGGGGAAAAAAAATTTTTTTTTAAAAAAAAAAAAAAAACCCGCCAAAATTTTTAAAAAGGACCCCGGTTTTTCCCCCCCCCTTTTTTTGGGGCCCCAAAAAAATTTAAAAAACCTTTTTAAAAAAAAATTCCCCCAAAAGGGCCCCAAAATTTTTTTAAAAAAGGGGGAAAAAAAAAAAAAAAAAAAATTTTTTTTTTTTTTAAAAAAAAGGTTTTTAAAAAAAAAAGGAAATTTCCAAAAAAAAAAAAAAAAGGGAAAAAAAAACCCCAAATTTTTTAAAAAGGGTTTCCAAAAAAAAAAAAAAAAACCGGGAAAAAATTTAAAATTTTGGGTTTAAATTTTAAAAATTTTAAAAAAAATTTAAATTTTAAAAAAATTCCCCTTTAAAACCAAAAAAAAAAGGGGAAAAAAGGGGCCCCCTTAAACCCCCCCCTTTTTTTTTCCCCCTTTTTTTCCCAAAAATTTTTTAAAAAGGGGGGTTTTTTTTCCCGGGAAAAAATTTTTTTTTCGGGCCCCCCCAAAAAAAAAAAAATTTTTTTTTAATTTAAAAAAAAAAAAAAACCCCCCCCGGGAAAAAAAAAAAATTTTAAAAAATTAAAAAAAATTTTTTTTGGGCCCCCAAAAATTTTTCCCCCCAAAAAAAAAAAAAATTTTTTTTTGGGTTTTTTTTTTAAATTTTTCAAACCTTTTTTTTTTTTTAAAAAAACAAAAATTTTTTTTTTTTTTTCCCCCCCCCCCCCGGTTTTTTCCCCCCAAAAAACCCCTTTTTTTTTTTTTGGTTTTTTCCCCCCCTTCCTTTTTTTCCCCCCCAAAAAAAAAAAAAAAAATTTTTAAAAAATTTTTAAAAAAAAAATTTTTTAAAACCCCCTTTTTTAAAAAAAAAAGGGTTTTTTTTTCCCCCCAAAAAACCAAAACCAAAAAATTTTTTAAAATTAAACCCAAATTTTTTAAAAAAAAAATAAAAAAAAAAAATTTTTCCCCCTTTTAAAAATTTTAAAATTTTTTCCCCCCCCAAAACCCCCCTTTTTTAAAAAAATTTTAATTTTTTTTAGGCCCCCCCCCTTTTTTGGGCCCCGTTTTTAAAAAAATTTAAAAATTTTTTTAAAATTTTTAAAATTTTTTTTTTTCCGGAAATTTAAAAAAAAAAAAAAAAAAACCCCTTTTTTCCCCCCCAATTTTTAAAAATTTCGTTTTAAAAATTTTTTTTTCCCTTTGGGAAAAACCCCAAAAAAAATTTTTAAAAAAAAAAAACCCCCCCTAATTTTTAAAAATGAATTTTTCCCCCCTCGGGGAAAAATTTAAATTTGGAAAATTAAATTTTTTTTTAAAAAAAAAATTTGAAAATTTTTTAAAAAAAAAAAAAAAGGGGGGAAAAAAAAACCCCCTTTTTTCCAAAAAAAAAATTTTTTTTTTTAAAAATTTTCCCCTTTTTTTTCCCCTTTTCCCAAAATTTTTTAAAAAAAATTTTAAAAATTTTGGGGTCAAAAAAAATAATTTAAAAAAATTTTTAAAAAATTTTTAAAATTTTTTAAAAAGAAAAAGGTTTTTTCCCGGCCCCTTTTTTTAAAAAAAAAAAAATAAAAAAAAAATTTAACCTTTTTTTTTAAAAAAATTTTTTTTCCCCCCCTTTTTTGGGGAAAAATTGGTTTTTTTTAAAAAAACCCCCCCCCCCTTTTTTTTTCCCCCCCCCTTTTCCCCCAAAGCCCCCCCAAATTTAAAACCCCCCCTTTCCCCCCCCCCCCCCCAAAAATTTTTTTCCCCCCCAAAAAAAAAAATTTTTTTTTGAAACCCCCCCCCCCTTTTCCCCCCCCCTTTGGGGTTTTTTCCCCCCCCCCAAAAAAAAAAATTTTTTTTTTTCCCCCCCAATTTTTTTAAAAATTTCCCCCCCCCCCAAATTTTTTCCCCCCCCCCCAAAAAAACCCTTTTCCCCCCCAAATTTTTTAAAAAAAATTTTTCCCCCCCCTTTTTTTACCCCCGGGTTTTTTTTCCCACCCCCCCCCCCCGGGGTTTTTTCCCCCCAAAAAAAAAATTTAAACCAAAATTTTTTTTGGGGCCCCCCCAAAAAAAACCCCCACCCCAAAAACCCCAAAAAAAAAGCCAAAAAAGGTTTTTTATTTTCCCCCCCCCGGGGAAATTTTTTCCCCCCCCCCAAAAAAACCCCCTTCGGTTTTAAAAAAAAAAAAATTAAAAAAAAATTGGGGGGGAAAAAAAAAAATTTTTTTCCAAAAAAAAAAACCCCCAAAAACCCCGGGAAACCCCAAATTTTAAAAAGAATTTAAATTTTTTTTAAAAAAAACCCCCAAAAAAAAAAATTTTAAAAATTTTTTTTTAAAAAAAGGGGGGAAAAAAAATTTTTAAAAAAAATTTTTAAACTCCAAAAAACGGGTTTTAAAGGAAAAAGGGGGTCCGGCCCAACCCCCAAAAAAAAACCCCCCCCAAAAAGGGGGAAAAACCCCCCCCCCCCCCGGAAAAAAATTTTTAAAAAAAAAAAATTTTTTAAATTTCCCCCTTTTTTTTCCAAAAAAGGGGAAAAACCCCCAAAATTTTTAAAATTCCCCCCCAAAAAAAAGGGGTTTTAAAAAAAAAAAAAAAGCCCGGCGGGAATTTTTCCCCCCCAAAAAATTTTTTTTCCCCGGGGTTTTCCCCCCCCCCCTTTTTTTTTTTTTTTAAAAAAAAAAAAAAGGGGGCCAATTTTTTGGGGGGGGCCCAAAAGGGAACCCTTTTTTCCCCCCCCCCCCCAAAAAAAGGGAAAAAAAAAAAAAACCAAAAATCCCAAAAAGGAAAAAAACCCCCCAAAAAAAGAGGGGGGAAAAAAAGGCCCGGGCCCCTTTTTTTTTTAAAAATTTTTTTAAAAAACCTTTAAAAAAAATTTAAAAAAAAACAAACCCCCAAAAAAAGGGGGTTTTTTAAAAACCCCCCCCTTTAAAAAAAAAAAACAAAGGGGAAAAAAAAAAACCCCCCCTTTTCCCCCCCCCCCCCAAAAAAAAATTTTTTCCCCCCCGGGGGGCCCCCAAATTTGGGGGGCCCCCCAAAAAAAAAAAATTTTTTTAAAAAAATTTTTTAAAAAAAAAAACCGGGTTTTTTTTAAAATTTGGGGAAAAAACCCCCCCAAAAAAAAAAAAAAAAAAATTTTTTTTGCAACCCCCCAAAAAGGGGTTTTTTAAAAAAAGGGGCCCCTAAAAAAACCCCCCCCCCCCCCCTTTTTTAAACCCCAAAAAAAAAATTTAAATTTTGAAGGGCCCCAAAAAATCAAAAAAATTTTTAAAAACCCCAAAAGTTAAATTTTCCTTTTCCCCCCAAAAAAACTTAAATTTTAAAAAAAAAAAACCAAAAGGGTTTTTTTAAAAAAATTTTAAAAAAAAGAAAATTGGGGGTTTTTTTTTAAAAAAAAAAAAAAGGGTTTTTTTAAAAAAAAAAAACCCCAAAATTTTTAAAAAAAACCCCCCCCAAAATTTTTTTTTAAAAAAGAAAATAAAAAACCCCAAAAAGAACCCCTTTTTTTTAAAAAAAAAAAATTTAAAGGTTTTTTAAAAAAAAGGTTTTTTTCCCCCCCCCAAAAAAAAAGGGGAAAAAAAACCCCCAAAAAAAGGGAAAAAAAACAAAAACCCAATTTTTTAAAAAAAAAGGGGGGGGGGGGGGGTTTTTTTTAAAAAAATTTTAAAAAAAATTTAAAAAAATTTTTTTTAAAAAAAAAAAAAACCCCCCCTTTTTCCCCCCCCCCCCAAAAAGGGAAAAAACCCCCCCCCCCCCCCCCCCCCCCCCCCCCCCCCCCCCCAAAAAGGGGGAAAAGGGGGCCCCCCCAAAAAAAATTTTTGGGCAACCCCCCTTTTTAAAAAAAAAGCCAAAATTTTCCCAAAAAAACCCCAAAACCCCGAACCCGGGGGGAAAAAGGAACCACAAAAAAAAACCCCTTTTTTAAAAAGGGTTTTTTTCCCAAAAAAAACCCAAAAAAGGGGGGTTTTTATATTTAAAAATTTTTTTTAAAAAAAATTTAAAATTTTTTTTAAAAAAAATTTTTTTTTAAAAAAAAAATTCCCCCCTTTTTTGGAAAAAAAAAATTTTTGGTTTGGGTTTTTTTTTGGGGTTTTTTTTCCCCCCCCCCCCCCCCCCCCCCTTATTAAATTTAATAAAATTTCCCCCTTTTTTTTTTTTTTTTTTTTTAAAAAAAAAATAAAAAATTTCCCGGGGAAAAGGTAATTTTTAAAAAAAAAAAAAAAAATTTTAAAAAAAATTTTTAAAATTTTTTTTTTAAAAAGGGGAAAAAAATATTTTTTTAAAAAAAAAAAGGGGAAAAAAAATTTTTTTTTTTTTTTAAAAATTTTAAAAAATTTCCAAAATTTAAAATTTTTTAAAATTTTAAAACCCCCCCCCTTTTTTTTTTTAAAAAAATTTTTTTTTAAATTTAAAAAATTTTGGGGGGGGGTTTTTTTTAAATTTTTTCCCCCCCAAAAAAAAAATTTTTTTGGGAAAATTTAAAAAAACCCCCCCCAAAAACCCCTTTAACCCGGGGGTTTTTCCCCCCAAAAAAAAAAAAAAAACCCCCAAGGGGTTAAAAATTTTTTTTTTGGAAAAAAACCCCAAAATTTTTCCCGGGGGCCCCCCAAAAATTTTTTTTTGGGGGCCCCCCCCGGGGGGGAACAAAAAAGGGTTTTTAAAAAACCCCCCCAAAAAGGCCAAAAATTTTGGATTTCCAGGAAAAACCCCCCAAAAAAAGGGCCCCCAAAATTTTTTCCCCCCCTTTTTTTAACCCCCCCGTTTTAAAAAAAACCCCCCCCCTTAAAAATTTAAAAAAAAAATTTTTGGGAAAAAACCCCCCCCCAAACCCCAAAAAAAAAAAAAAATTTTTTTCCCCGGGGCCCCCCCCAAAAAAAAATTTTTTTTCCCCCCAAAAAAAAATTTTTTTTTTAAAAACCCAAAAAAACCCCCCCCTTTTCCCGGGTTTTGAAAATTTTTTTCCAAAGGGGCCCCCCCCCCCAAAAAAAAAATTTTTAAAAATTTTTTAAAAAATTTTTTTTTTTAAAAAAAATTTTTTAAAAAAATTTTTTAAAAAAAAATTTTTTTTCCCCCTTTTTTTAAAAAAAGGCCCCCCCAAAAAAGGGGGGGGGGCCCAAAAAAAAAAAAAGGGAAAAGGGAAAAAGGGGGGCCCTTTTAAAAGGGTTTTTTTTAAAAATTTAAAAAAGGGGGGGGGGGGCCCCAAAAAATTTTTTTTTAAAAAAAACCCCCTTTTTTTTTTAAAAAATTTTTGGGAAAAAAACCCAACCCAAACCCCCCTTTTTTTTTGGGGTTTTAAACTTAAAAAAGTTTTCAAAACCCCCCAAAAATTTTTTGGAAAAACCCCCAAAAAAACCGTTTTTTAAAACCCGGAAAACCCCCAAAAAAAAAAAAACCCCTCTTTTTTGGGGGGGTTTTTTTTTTTTTCCCCCGTTTAATTTTAAAACCCCAAAAAAATTTTTTTAAGGGAAAAAAAAAAACCAAAAAAAAAGGGAAAAAAAATTTTTTTTTGGAATTTTTAATAAAATTTTAAACCAAATTGAAAATTTTTTTGGTTTTTTTTAATTTAATTTTTGACAAAAAAATTTAAAAAAAGGGGGGGGCCCTTTTTGATTTTTCCCCCCAAAAAAAAATCCCGGAAAAAATTTTCCCCGGGGGGGGGTTTTTTTCCCCCCAATTTTTAAAAAAAAAAGGGGGTTAAAGGGGAAAATTTTTAAAAAAAAAAAAAAAGGGGGAAAAAAAAAAATTTTTTAAAAAAAAACCCCAAAAAAAACCCCCCCAAAAAAAGGGGCCCCCCCCGGGAAAAAAAAAACCCCCCAAAAATTTTTTCCCCAAAAAAATTTTCCCTTTTAAAAAAAAAATTTTTTTTTAAAAAAAAATTTTTAAAAAAAAAACCCCCCAAAACCCCCCTTTTTTTTCCCGGGGGGAAAAAAAATTTTTTTGGGGGGGTTTTTTAAAAAAAAATTTTTAAAAAAAACCAAAAAAAAAAAAAAAGGGGGGTTTTTAAAAAATTTTTTTAAAAAAAATTTTTTTTTTTAAACCCTTTTTTTTTTAACCCTTTAAAAAAAAAAAACCCCCCTTTTTTTTTTCCCCCCCCCCCGGCCCCAAAAAAAAAGGGGGAAAAAAAAAGGGGGGTTTTTTTTTTTTGGGGGGAAAAAAAACCCCAAAACCCCCGGTTAAAAAAAAAAAACCAAAAATTTTTTCCGGTTTTTTAAAAAAAAAGGGGGGGTTTTTAAAAAAAAAAAAAGGGAAACCCTTTTTTTTAAAAAAAATTTTTTAAAAAATTAATTTTAAATTTAAAAAAAAACCCCCTTTTTTTCCCCAAAAACCCCCCCCCCAAAAAAAAAAAAAATTTTTTGGGGGGGGGGTTTTTCCCCCCCCTTTTTAAAAAAACCCCCCCTTTGGGGGGGTTTTTTTTAAAAAAAGGGGAAAAAAGGGGTGAAAAACAAATTCCCCAAAAAAAAAATTTTTTTTTTTTTTAAAAGGGGGGGGTTTAAAAAAACCCAAAGGGTTTGGGAAAACCCCCCCCAATTAAAAAGGGGGGAAAAAATTTTGGGAAAAAAATTTTAAAAAAAAAGGGGAAAAATTTTTTTGGGGCCTTGGGGGGGGGAAAAAAAAAAATTTTTTTTGGGGGAAAAAAAAAAATTTTAAAAACCAAAAAAAAACCCCCCCCCAGGGTTTTTAAAAAAAGGAAAAAAAAGGGGGAAAAAAAAGGGGGGGGGGGTTTTTAAGGCCCCTTTTTCCCCAAACCCCCCAAAAACCGGGGTTTTTTTTTAAAAAAAAACTTAAAAAAAATTTTTTAAAAAAAAAAAAAAGGGGGGATTTTAAATTTTTTTTTTTAATTTGGGGGGTTTTTTTTTTAAATTTTTTTTTTTTTTTTTGGGGGAAAAATTTTATAATTTGGCGTGGAAAACCCCGGGGAAAAAGGGGAAAAGGGGGGCCTTTTCCCCTTTTTGGGGGAAAAACCCCCCCCGGGGGGGGGTTTTAAAAAATTTTTTTGGGAAAATTTTAAATTTTGGGTTTTTTTTAAAAAAGGGGGCCCCCCCCAAAATTTTGGGGGGGGGAAAAATTTTTGGGGGGGGGAAAAAAAATTTTAAAAAAACCCCCGGGGTTTTTTTTTTTTAAAAAAAAAACCCCCGGGGGGGAAAAAATTTAATTTTAAAATTTTTTGGGCCCCCCCCCGGGGGGGGGCCCCAAACCCCGGCCCCAAAAAAATTTTTTTTTTTAAAAAATTTGGGGGGAAAAAAAAAAAATTCCCTTTAAAACCAAAAAAAAAAACCTTTTAAATTTCCCCCCGGGAACTTGGCCCCCCCAAGGCCCCCAAAAAACCCCAAAAAAAAAGGCCAAAACCCCTTTCCCCCCCTTTTTTTTAAAAAAAACGGGTTTTTTTTTTCCCCCCCCCCCTTCCCCCCCTTTTTTCCCCCCCCCGGGGGCCCGCCGGAAAAAAAAAAAACCCCCCTTTTTTTTTTTGGGGCCCCAAAAAACCGGAAAAAACCCCCCTTAAAGGGTTTTTTCCCCCCCCCCCCGGGGGAAAAAATTTTTTTTTTAAAAAAAATTAAACCCCCCCCCCCCCCCCTTTTATTTTTAATTTCCCCAAAATTTTGGGGAAAAATTTTAAACCCCCCCCGGGCCCCGGGGAAAAAAAAAAATTTTTAAAAAAAAAAAAAAAAAAATTTTTTAAAAGCCCCAAAAAAAACCCCCGGGGAAAAAAACCCCCTTTCCCAAAAAAACCCAAGGGCCCCCCCAAAAAACGGCCACCTTTTAAAAAAAAAAAAGGAAAAAAAAACCCCCCAAAAAAATTTTTAAAAAAAAATTTTTTTAAAAAAAGGGGAAAAAATTTTAAAATTTTTTTTTCCCCCTTTTTTTAAAAAAAAAAAAAATTTTTTAAAAAAAAAGGGAAAAAAAAAAATTTTTTCCCAAAAAAAAAAGGGGGGGAAAACCCCCCCGGGGGGGGGGCCAAAAAAAAAAAAAGGGGGGGGGGGAAAAAAATTTCCGGAATTCCAAAAAACCCCCCCCCCAAAAAAAAAAAAAAACCCAAAAATTAAAACCCCCCCCAAATTTCCCCCCCCCTTTTTTTTAAAAACTTTTTTTTAAAAAAAAAAAGGGTTTTATTTAAAAAAGGAAAAATTTAAACCCCCCTTTTTAAAAAAAGGGGGCCCAAAAAAACCCCGGGGGTTAAAACCCCCTTTTTGGGGGAAACCCCCAAAAAGGGCCCTTTTTCCCCGGGGAAAAAAACCCGGGGGGGGGCCCATATTTAAATTTTTTTTTGGAAAAGGGGGTTTTTTTCCCAAAAATTTCCCCCCCCCAAAAAAAAAAACCAAACCAAAAAAAAAAAATTTTTAACCCCCAAAAAAAAACCCCAATTTGGGGGGAAAAAAAAAATTTTAAAAAAAAAAACAAACCCAACCCCGGGGGGGGGCCCCCCCCAAAAACCCCCCCCCAAAAACCCCCCCCGGAAAGGCCCCGGCCCCCATTTTTAAAAAAAAACCCCAAAAACCAAAAAATTTTTTTTTTTCCAAAAATCCTTTTAAAAATTTTTTTTTTAAAAAAAAAAAAAATTTTTTTCCTCTTTTTACCCTTTTTAAAATTTTTAAAAAAAATAAAATAAAACCAAAAAACCCAAAATTTTTTTTTTTTAAAAAAAATATTTTTTTTTAAAATTTTTTCCCCAAAAAAATTTTTTCGTTACTCCCAGAAGTACGTCAATGCATGAGCAACGCTGAAGCACGTTGCAACCTGCAAGACCCGTGCAAGCCGCATAGCGATGAGTCACCAAAGAGGCACCGCTATCGCTACTAAAAGAAGATAAGATAAGTCGGAGCGCATAGCCAAACCCAAAGGCACACCGCTATCGCTACCGAGAATAGGATAAGGAAAGTCGGAGCGCCCCCGGGATGAGTCATCAAGGAACGCCGTATCGCTACTAAGAAGCCATCTCTCCGGGATTTAACCGTCGCAATCTCTACCAGGAACAGATTGTCTCCGGTACTTCCCGGCATATCTCTCTTCCCTTTGGCTTAGCCTCATCGCCCGATGGGAGGAGCGAGCCACATTTTACGGTATTAAACCCTGCACCCGGCACGGAACGGCAGTAAATCCGCCGAAAGTTGTTCCGCCAGCACAGTCAAGTTCAGTACTTCTAACACCAGTCAAACCAACCAGCTATTACTACGGGTCCCGAAGACAAACGAGACATAGCCGCATTCGGACCGAGGTACCGAGGCTCCTCAGATCTTCCAGACTCAGAGGGAAGAACACAGTAGCGAAAGGGTAACCATAGCAAGGCACATTAGACATTGTCTAACCTTGTGGGAGTATTTAAGGCCCAGTTCCACATATCCCTAAATAGTAAAGCGCGACGGACACTCATTATATTTAATCATTATATTTAATTATCCAATTTAACTCAATCTTACATTACATTTCAAAACTCTAAATTTTGAGCATAGACATAAGCCAATATTACTCTGCGTTTCCGATATTATTTAAATCTACGATTGCATCTGCATACGTCTGCGTTACAATCGTCGACTATTTAATTTTTTATCCAATACTATTCAATATGTTTAACCGATATCGCATACTTATTCAATCTATTATAAAATATACTTATGTATTTTATTATATCACTGCTTTTTATATATGTATTAACCCTGTATCCTACCATATTGCGAATTGAATGCCGCTAATTCCTCTGTACACATTAGAAACTATATCCGTCAGAAGGTACCCAAAGCATCTCTGAGGTGACGTTAGAAAAGGGAAGTCGATTCCCTATTAAGACAGGACGAGAACCCGCAGCCGAAACACCTATCTCCTACGCTTTTACGTTTTTATACTGCTTTTTCAATAGTTGCGATATTTAAACACAAAAAAGACAGTGTTTTGGCATTTGATATTCGTTTTGAAAATGTACACCACCGACCCATTATAACCAATAGAATATACCTTAAAAGGTACATCGAAAGTCATCTCTGGGTGCCGTTAGTAAAGTGAACTCGATAGCTTTTAAGACAAGGACCAAGAACCCGCCTGCGGAACCACCTCTCTCTATCGCTTTTACGCGCTTTATTACCTTCTTTTTTCAATAGTTGCGAATACTTACCAAACCGAATGACGAGGTCTTGTAATTACTAAGAATTATTACTAAATATTTAGACTTAAATCTTTGATGCTTGAAAGTACAAATATTAATATTCTTGTACAGATATTAATACAGTACTAAGACTCCTTTTCCTATTCCACCATTATTCCCAAATTCTCTTTCAGTATCTTTTAAATTTATAATTATAATTGACACTACGTTAATTAATTAACAGGTAAAGGTGTTACGTCTCGGGGGGGTCGCGGCTGCGAAAATTGAATGCAGAGCTCGGCTTTTTCCACAGACACGATCGCTATACGGGTACGCGAATCTATGCGTTCTCCCGGGGATACCCCCGATCTGAGGTTATCGCGTGGAACTGAGGTGATCGGATTATTGCGTGGGACCTACCTGTGACTTACTGTAATAAAGATAGCTTCGTCGATTGGGTCTATGCGAAACGTCGTTGGGGGTTGGCTAAGTAATCTTTTTACCCTAAAAAATGACAAAGCTCGCACAAATCACCGATTCGCGTGAGGGTAAGTCGGAAGTTGCAGAACTCCCCAATTTATTCCGATAGGTGTTCCGCCTATGATTAGAGTATGCTTCCGAATCCTTGTCAAAGTAATTTCGAGACTCTAGGTAAGGTGGAATAGCATGAAGTGCAGAGGGCTGCCTTAGTCTCAAAATGGTGTACCCGATACCAATTTTGGGAATAGAATAAGGGTTCAAACGGTACAAAGAGATTAACTTCTGGAGGAGGGGTTATACCTCCTAAGGGTTTAGTGGGCACATTTGTGCTTGTTGCGTAATCGAATTGATAATGCGTCATTAGCTCGTAGATCTTTGGTGAACCCGGCAGCCATCGAGAAGTCAGTAGTCGTGGTTTAAAAAAACGTATGTCGGTATAAACGTCGGTAAGTGGTAAAAGAAAGATGTCGGTATATTGTCGGTAACGTCGGTAAAAAAACGTATGTCGGATATTTTTGGTAATGTCGGTATAGAACGTATGTCGGTAAATCGAAAGTGTTCTCAATTGATTATGTTTAAATGACTACTTGTTGTACGGATTTTCGAAGTTATTTGTTGAACACAAAGATTTTTTAAAAGATTTAACTATTTGCGTTTTTCCGTGTTAGAATTCCGAGGGTGGCCCGTGTAGCATTCATCATCCACCCCCTTAAATTTACCTTTTCATTTATTACAACTTACACTTTCACTGAACTTTTTTCATTTTTACATCTTTTTAATTGTAATAACTTAATTCAATTTTAAAACATAATGTTTAGAAAACCAATTTCCATAACAACACATTTCATTCATTTATTGTACATATTTTCTTTTTGTTTTCGCTTATACTTTAATGAATAAACTTACTTTTTCAAAGATCTGGTGAATTTATTTATAAGTCGCTACATTTTGGTGACCGACGTGATATTTAAAAGGACGAAAATTAAACCGACGTGAATTAAAACCGACGTGATATTAAACCGAGTGATATTAAAAACGAAAGCATTTAAAGGCGATGCGGAAAAATGCAAAATGATCGTCGTATTTGAAGTTGCAAATTTACATCGCTTTTAAAAATTGCTGGATATTCGATTTTAAGAGATTATTCCCGGATCTTTGAAACAAGGGCGGATTAGTCCCCTTAAGGAAATTCTCAAAAACTTTTTATCGGATTCTGGAAAAAGAGGAAAAGCCAAACGATAGATCACAGTTAGACCTTTCGGTACACAATCGATTGGATTTTTGGCGGCGGGTAAATCAGGGTTTTGGGGTCAAAAAATTAATATTTTACCTTTTCAAACGGACTCAGG
>NW_028190758.1:15045-52545 GCF_048542155.1 Nylanderia fulva | reverse complement strand
AAAGTCCTATTGTACGATAAAATATTATCACGATAGCCGTATGGCAAATGTCAAACAACGATAATTAGCATTAATTAAGAAGGAAACAAACGAAATGCCGGGACAATGAGGTATAAGCACCGACGGTACCTCCGAGCCGGGAGGCACATCCGGGCCGGGCGGCACCTCCGGGTCGGGCGGCACCTCCGGGCCGGGCGACACCTCCGGGAACCACGGCCGACCGGCGACACCTCCGGGCCGGGCGACACCTCCGAGAACCATGGCCGACCGGCGGCACCTCCGGGCCGGGCGGCACCTCCGGGCCGGGCGACACCTCCGGGAACCACGGCCGACCAGCGGCACCTCCGGGCCGGGCGGCACCTCCGGGCCGGGCGACACCTCCGGGAACCACGTCCGACCGGCGACACCTTCGGGCCGGGCGACACCTCCGGGAACCACGGCCGACCGGCGACACCTCCGGGACGGGCGGCACCTCCGGACGACCGAATGATCTCTCGAAGTCAGACGACCGCCGGCGGTACCTCCGGAACACTTAACGACGATTTACGGCGCCGCAACAAGGAGAGCTACGTAAAAACGTTTCGGACGAAAGTTATTTACTATTCGGCGCTCGCTCGACATGAGGGCGCTGTCCGATTACTAACTCGAAACGTGTCTCTCAAACCCACGTGTCGGAGACATATATTTCGAATTATTACGGATGATACGCAACACGCAAGCTGCGGTGACCGCGATTACGGTACGGAACACTCGCCCGATGCGAAATCACGCGCGCGGCAACCGAGACGGCTCGTTACGGGCATGATTATACGTGCGGCACCACATAACGGCCGGCGTCAACTTGGGGACGGACGGCACCTCCGGGACGGGCGACACCTCCGGACGACCGAATGATTTTACCAAGTCCGTCGCCCGCCGGCGGTACCTCCGGGGCACTTGACGGCGAGTAGCGCCGCTACGAGGAGATAATGCTACGATACGGAAATACGTTTCGGACAAAGGTTTCGTATTTTTCGACGCTCCGCACGACCGCGCGAAACGATTATTACGATATCTGCTAATTCCCGGCTACCACTCGTCGGATGCACAATCTTCGAGATTCTACGACCGATACGTGGACGAATGCAGGCAGGATGCCGATAAGCGAAGCTGGAGTGTTTGCACGAATAAACTTTCCGATGCGTCCTTATTTAATTAATCTCATTTAGCTCGCTCGTTAGCGGTACAAGCGAGAACTCGGGTACAGGCGCAAGTTCGCTCGCGGCGCGTTGCTCTCGCCGGCGAGCGAGAAATTTTTCCAGGCCCGATAGCGGCGTGTTGCCTTGATTAGCGGGCGACACCTTCCGGCGGCACGCGCCGCCCGTAACCCAAGTACGATCGCGGCGTGTTGCTTTCGTTGGCAGGCGACACCTCCGGCGGCACGCGCCGCTCGTAACCCAAGTCAGATCGCGGCGTGTTGCATTCGTTGTCGAGCGACAAATTCTTCCAAGTTCGCTCGCGGCGTGTTGCTTTCGCCGGGCGAGCGAGAAATTCTTCCAAGTTCCGTTCGCGGCGTGTTGCTATCGCCGGGCGAGCGAGAAATTCATCCAAGTCCGTTCGCGGCGTGTTGCATTCGCCGGCGAGCGAGAAATTCTTCCAAGTCCGTTCGCGGCGTGTTGCTTTCGCCGGGCGAGCGAGAAATTCTTCCAAGTCCGATCGCGGCGTGTTGCTTTCGTTGGCGGGCGACACCTCCGGCGGCACGCGCCGCCCGTACCACAAGTCCGATCGCGGCGTGTTGCTTTCGTTGGCGGGCGACACCTCCGGCCGCACAAGCCGCTTTTTCCAAGTTCGCTCGCGGCGTGTTGCTTTCGCCGGGCGAGCGACAAATTCTTCCAAGTCCGTTCGCGGCGTGTTGCTTTCGCCGGGCGAGCGAGAAATTCATCCAAGTCCGTTCGCGGCGTGTTGCTTTCGCCGGGCGAGCGAGAAATTCTATCCAAGTTCGCTCGCGGCGTGTTGCTTTCGCCGGGCGAGCGAGAAATTCTTCCAAGTCCGTTCGCGGCGTGTTGCTTTCGCCGGGCGAGCGAGAAATTCATCCAAGTCCGTTCGCGGCCACATTTCTATTGTTCACGTTTTCTTTCGCTTCATATCTATAGTTATTCCATTCTACGTCCAAGCTTCTTTTTATTTTATTACTCACTCCTTGTTGGATAATTTCCAAGTCTAAAGGCATTATTCCGCTTATTACTTGCATGGCGCTAGTCGACGTCGTTCTACATGCTTTCGTGAGCACTATGAGCAGCGCTCGCTGAGCCGCCAAAATGTGTCTTTTGACTAATACATGTGACACCTTGTCAAACCAGAACGCAGCCGCATACGTAGTAATTGGAGTTGCTACTGCCTTGTATAGTATTCTCAGGTCATGTTTTTTGAGCCCCCACTCGTCCCTTGCGACTCTTCTGATTTGCATCATAAATTTGACTAGTTTGTCTCTTAGGTATCTTGCGTGTGCTATGAAGCTTAATTTGCTGTCAATTAAGACACCAAGGTATCTTACTTCGGAAGCATATTTTATGTTTTGCCGCTCGATTTTTAGCCTGGGCATCCTTTCTTTGTCAAATTTGCCCTTCATCATAAGTGCCGTAGTTTTTGTCGCCGATACTTTCAATTTATGTATCACACACCATTCATTGATAGTTTTTAAGACACGTGCGCCAGTTCTTTCCAGTTCTTGCCTCGAGTTCCCTCGTATTAAAGTCGCTAGGTCATCCGCGTACGCTATTGTCTCTGTATCGCTTATCGTTGTAAGCTCTTGCAGTAACGCATCCATGCAGAAATTCCACATTGCTGGGCCTATGATTGACCCTTGCGGGCAACCCTTCTGCATATATTTATGGGCCTCCTTGAAATTAGATTTTACCACTACTTTTCTTTTACTAAAGTACTTGTCGATAATTCTGATTAAAGTGCTACTACATTTTGCCATGATCAGCCTTTTCTTAATAGCGGGCCACCAAAGGTTATCAAAGGCCCCTTCGATGTCCACAAAGAGGGCCACTACGTATCTCTTGTCAGTGTTCAGACCGTTTCTGAAGGCAATTAGAGCGTCCTCTGTGGAGCACCCTGGTTTAAAGCCAAACTGATTCTTGCACTCCAGGCCCGTCTCCTTGTAACATCTAGTGATTCTACCAATCAAAATTCTCTCAAAGATCTTCGCAAACACTGGTAAGAGTGCAATAGGTCTGTATGAGTTTAATAAGCTTCTGTCCTTCTTGCTATCCTTTAATATTATGCGCAGTGAAGCTATCCTCCATTCCTCGGGAAATGTTTTTTCTCTTAGGCAAATATTTAGCACTTGTCTTATGACTTCCTTGTTGCTTGCCCATACAGCCTTTAGCATCTCTCCTTTTACGCCATCGGCTCCTGGGGCCTTATTCTTCTTGATCCTCTTGATGGCAACCGCCACTTCCTCCTCCGTGATTTCCTGTTCCATATTACTATTACGATATCTTTTATTTTGTGATTTTATTTCTGCGTGTACTTTACCTTCTCCGCCTACATCGTCTGGCGGTACGCATTTATCTAGAAGAGCACTTATCGTCTCCGCCCAGTTATTTGTTTCCTTTCCCGAGGGCAGGGTTAGGGTGCAGAAATAGTTCGGCTTCTTTATCTTATCGCGAACTATTTTGTAAACGATACTCCAGGGATCTTTATTTCCGGCCTTAGTTACAAAGCTTCTCCATGCAGCCGTTTTCTCCTTCTTGATTAGCGAGACATATTTATTTCTGGTTCTTCTGTAGAGTTCCCCATATTCGTTCACGTTTCCTAGATTTAACCTCTTTGCTCTTAGGAGGTGCTTTTTGGCTTTGTTCGCGTGTGATCTAAGTATTTTTAGCTCTTCGGTCCACCACGGAACCGTTTGGTTAGCCAATTTCCTTCTCGGAATAGATCTATCGCATATTTTAAGTAACGTTTTATTGAAGAGCCGCGCTGCCTCGCTGGCTCTACTGCTCTCCAATTTGTTCAGAAAATCTTTGTTAAATTGTGCCTGAATCAATTCATCGAAGGTGTCCCAATTTGCTTTTTTCAGATTATAGCCATTTTGCATGCTCCACTCCGTCCTCCTTAGGGTCTTGTCCCCAATCTCGAAGGCAATAATATTATGGTCACTTGTGGTGCACGCTGTGTCCACCTTCCAGTTTCTTAGTTTACTGGCCAGACCTTCGCTGACGAGTGTAACGTCTATATTCGACTGTCCCCTTTCCGTCGAATACGTATTAGGGTTATTTGGCTTATTCATTATGCAGAGGTTGTGCGACAGGATGAATTCTTCCAGCTCCTTCCCTCTCTTGTCTGTGGTGTCGGAGAACCACCAGTCCGACCTGGCATTTGCGTCCATGGTTACTATAATATTGCACCCAGAGAATTTTTGTAGGATATTGTCTAGGTCATCTAAAAACGGTTTTATTTCTAAAGAGAATTGGCAATACATGTTAATAATGTAAAGCTGTTCCTGTCCCGCGCAAGCCTGGAAGCACATGATATGTTCGTTTTCCATACTTGTGTTTTGGAAGACGTCCATTTTTCCTTCTCTTACCACCGCAGCGACCCATGCGTCTTTTTTGTCAGGTTGAATGATCCTTAAGCCCGGCGCAGAATATCCTCTTACTCTCCCCTTATAAGAGTAAGGTTCCTGTATACAGAGGATGTCAAAGTTTTGTTCGTTAAATATTAGTTCCAGGTTTACTGCTGCTGCTCGCGATCTTTGCGCATTTATATGGGCTATCTTTATTCCCATGTACGCCGGTCTGAAGACCCCACTTGGTGGCAGCGAATAGGAGAACATCATCAACATAAGCGATGCTGTTTATACGATGCTCTCCCAGCTGGTATCCGACGTCGGCAGGTATCGATCTCATGATCTCATCTACCACCAGGCAAAATAGCACCGGTGACAGTGGATCCCCCTGCCTGACGCCTCTGCCCGCTTTAGAGAGCTCTGACCTGACACCGCGCACTTCAAACACCGTGCTGCTGTTCGCATAAATGCGCCCGATATAATCGATAAGGCCGTGAGGCAAGCCCAAGCCAGCCAAGGAATTAGTGATCGCCCCATGGCTGACACTATCAAAGGCCTTCGCGAAGTCCAGCGAAGCAACGTGTAGTTCTCGACGACGGGACCTGGCGTCCATTAGCAAGGACGCAAGGACGGCGACATTTTCGCCGCACCCATCGTCGAAACAGCGCTGCCGAAGATCTACAAGCTTGGACTCGCGAAGCCTCTGGGCCAAGATTTTATGCAGATGCCTCACAGCCACGGAGGTAATGGAGATTGGACGGAAATCGCCCGGAAGAGCACACTCGCCCCTCTTGGGTATGAACACCGTCCGACTCACCAGCATGGATACTGGGAATCCTCCGCAATGCAGCACGATGTTGAAGAGGAGAGCTTTGATGGACGCTGGCATCGCTCTCCATAAGCGTACGCTAATGCCGTCCAATCCGGGAGCCGAGTTGAGGGGCAAGTTGATGGCTGCCACCTCCTCGCAGGAGATCGGTGCCCACGTGCCACCCAGCTCACGCTTTGATGGAACTCGCGGAGCCGGAGCGACAGGCACGGAAGCCTGCGCAACAAACGGGCCCCAATGCGCAGACATACGCTGCACATCCGGAACCACGCCTGCATGGTAGGCCCCATCCAAGATCTCCTTGGACACACGCGACATGTTCGAGCGGAAGAGGCGCTGCACGCGCGCATACTCCGCCCGTCGTCGCGCTTTCTTGCCCGGATTGGCAGCAAAGCGACGCATAGGCGGTCGCAAACGAGAAACAGTCGGAGGAAATACGCCAGTGATCCACGGGCCGACGGCATCAACACTCCGCTGGCCATCCAGCACTCCTAACCCAATCTGAGTCAGGACGCGAGAACTCCATCCCTGGATGGCTTCCACGACTGGGACTAATGCTCGAATAGCGCCGGCAAATGTGCCATACGCATCGCCCCAGCCGGGAGAAGATGGTGAAAGCGGAGGCGAGCCTGGTGACCCACGCGGAGAGATGGCTGACGCTTGAGGGGAGGCCGAAGGACTGGATCCACCAGCGGAAAGAAAAAAACTATCTCCCGACGTGGCGGACAGATCCTCCAGAGCGGCGGCAACAAGGCGTCGGTACCCACCGTTTTTCCGCATACCCTTGATAGCATCAAGGGAGCGGTTCGGAACAACGGTGAGCAGATGTTGGTTGATAAACCGAACGCCTCGATAAACCGCCAAGGCCTCTTCCCTCGCCATCATGCGCTGTTCTTCAGCGCTCCACTGGCGCTTCACCCTCTCGACGTTAATTTCCTCGTTGTATATGGCCTCGTGCGCCCGACGGCGATGAAGACCGAGTCCGTTCTTGGTGCTGAACGCGCGATTGCAATGAGGGCACGGGTACGGCAAGGCATGCGGGGACTTAGGGGCAGGGACAGCCGAGGGCGGTTGTCGACGACGAGCCGCAGCGGGAGGCTGTCGCGAAGGACCAGGGCTGGGTTCAGGAGAGGAGGACGAATGCACGACAGGACCGGCGGCCCGAGGCTGCCGCCAGGGAGAATATCCTTTTTCCTTTGAAGTGCCTGTCGTATGTCGGCTCGAGGGGCTGGCAACCCCACGAACCCAAGCGAGGCGCAAGCGCCCCGCCAAGCCAGAGCCCCGTTGGCCGCCGGTCGAAATTTTCGCCAGCGTTGCCCGACTCTCACCACGAGGAGGTGGGGATGGCACATGGATCCGCCGGTCGCCCGGACGGAGTCCTTAAGAGAGTCATAGTTACTCCCGCCGTTTACCCGCGCTTGCTTGAATTTCTTCACGTTGACATTCAGAGCACTGGGCAGAAATCACATTGCGTCAACACCCGCGAGGGCCATCGCAATGCTTTGTTTTAATTAGACAGTCGGATTCCCCTAGTCCGTGCCAGTTCTGAGCTGAGCGTTGAATGGCGGCCGAAGAGGACGACCACGACGGCTCGCGCCGCCACGGAAGCCTCGCAGCAAGGAAGATCCGCGGGAGGCCAAGGCACGGGACCGAGCTCGGATCCCGGGACCGGCGCGAGAACGCCGACCGTTCACCTCGCCCAGGCCCGGCACGTCAGCCAGACCCGCTTCCCGACCAAGCCCGACACGCCCCGCTCCTCAGAGCCAATCCTTATTCCGAAGTTACGGATCCAATTTGCCGACTTCCCTTACCTACATTATTCTATCGACTAGAGGCTCTTTACCTTAGGAGACCTGCTGCGGATATGGGTACGAACCGGCGCGACACCTCCACGTGGCCCTCTCCTGGATTTTCAAGGTCCGAGGGGAAGATCCGGACACCGCCGCAACTGCGGTGCTCTTCGCGTTCCAAACCCTATCTCCCTGCTAGAGGTTTCCAGGGAACTCGAACGCTTATACAGAAAAGAAAACTCTTCCCGGATCTCCCGACGGCGTCTCCAGGTCATTTTGGGTTACCCCGACGAACACTCTTACGAGGGCCCGAATTGTATGCGGTTCCGCTGCCGGGTTCCGGAATAGGAACCGGATTCCCTTTCGCCCGACGGGCGTGTGTCTTTCGTATAATATTTATTATTATTTCTCGACACTCGAGTATATTGTACGCCGTCATTGACATAGGATTTCTCCTAGGGCTTAGGATCGACTGACTCGTGTGCAACGGCTGTTCACACGAAACCCTTCTCCACGTCAGTCCTCCAGGGCCTCGCTGGAGTATTTGCTACTACCACCAAGATCTGCACCGACGGCGGCTCCAGGCAGGCTCGCGCCCAGACCCTTCTGCGCTCACCGTCGCGACCCTCCTACTCGTCAGGGCTTCGTGACGACGCGAGAGAAGACTAACGCCCGCTCCCGGTTGCCGCCCCACTTGCCGCTGACGGCAGAGTATAGGCTCGACGCTTCAGCGCCATCCATTTTCAGGGCTAGTTGCTTCGGCAGGTGAGTTGTTACACACTCCTTAGCGGATTCCGACTTCCATGGCCACCGTCCTGCTGTCTTAAGCAACCAACGCCTTTCATGGTGTCCCATGAGCGTCGAGTTGGGCGCCTTAACTCTGCGTTTGGTTCATCCCACAGCGCCAGTTCTGCTTACCAAAAATGGCCCACTTGGCACTCTGATCCGAAGATGCTCGTGGCTTCATAATTCAAGAAAGCCAGAGATCTCACCCATTTAAAGTTTGAGAATAGGTTGAGGTCGTTTCGGCCCCAAGGCCTCTAATCATTCGCTTTACCAGATGAGACTCGCGCGCGTTCCGTGCGGAACGGCCGAGTGCCAGCTATCCTGAGGGAAACTTCGGAGGGAACCAGCTACTAGATGGTTCGATTAGTCTTTCGCCCCTATACCCAGTTCCGACGATCGATTTGCACGTCAGAATCGCTACGGACCTCCATCAGGGTTTCCCCTGACTTCGTCCTGACCAGGCATAGTTCACCATCTTTCGGGTCCCAACGTGTACGCTCTGGGTGCGCCTCTTCTCGCGATGAGAACGAGACGCCCCGGGAGTGCGAGGCCGCATCGCGACGCGGCCCATCCTCCCTAGGTCGACGGCCAGGGCCGACCTTCACTTTCATTACGCCTTTAGGTCTCGCGACAAGTCCCAATGACTCGCGTACATGTTAGACTCCTTGGTCCGTGTTTCAAGACGGGTCCTAAGAGTACCCAAAGCAGTAGCGTCGCCGACCGGTATCGGTCTCCCGCAAGACCGCGGGAGACGTTCGCAGGCCTGTCGAAGGTGTACCGTACTGTAACCAACAGCGGGCCAGGACCGGGGACGGCGCGAAGTCCGTAACCTCCGAGTACCGTGGCGCGCGCTTGCGACGGTCTCGACGCACCGTGAATAGTGCGGCCTGATACCTTGCGCGTACCGCCGAGCAGCCGGCCGGGCGACCGAGGGTTTGTCGCGTGCCGTTTTACCGGCGACGCGACAGACACCGCACCCGGACCGTAGACCGACACCCAGCGGGTCGCGACGTTCTACTTGGGGAGAAGTACACGACGACGAGCGCCGGACATCGGCGCACGGTAGCGTGCCCGCGCGCGAGCCGCAAGGACTCCGCGGGACATCGCCGACCGACGCGAAGCCAGCGCCGCTGACGATGAATCTCCCCGTTCGATCTTTTGGGTTTCTTAGGTTTACCCCTGAACGGTTTCACGTACTCTTGAACTCTCTCTTCAAAGTTCTTTTCAACTTTCCCTCACGGTACTTGTTTGCTATCGGTCTCGTGGTCGTATCTAGCCTTAGATGGAGTTTACCACCTACTTAGAGCTGCATTCTCAAGCAACCCGACTCTAAGGAGAGATCCTCCTGAGGCGCTCACCGGTCGCTACTGGCCTGGCAACCTCTACGGGTAAGTGGCCCCATTCAAGATGGACTTGGACGCGACGCGGCACCTCGGGATAAGCGGATCCTCCCAAACACCACATTTCCCTGCGGCGGAACCGCGGGATTCGGTGCTGGGCTCTTTCCTGTTCGCTCGCCGCTACTAAGGAAATCCTGGTTAGTTTCTTTTCCTCCGCTTAATAATATGCTTAAATTCAGCGGATAATCTCGCCTGCTCTGAGGTCGTCGCATAGTGAGTTTTCGTAGCCGTTTGCCTCCTCCGCGTCGCTCATCGTCGTCTCTCCTCTATAATATATATTATAAGAGGGAGAGAGAGAGAGAGAGCGTCGAACGAGAGAGCAGCAGCGGCAGCACACGAAATACGCGAGAAGGCAAATTCGCCGGGGCGCTAACCGCACACACACTCGTTGGTGGTAATGGAGACGATATATCGCGGGGTTCGAGATTCTCGGCTCTCCCTTCTCTTTTATATACGAAATTCGGGCGGAATCGATTCGACGAGTACACGACGCGGCGCGCCGGTCCCCTTTTTTCGCTTTACGAAAATTTCGTGGACTCGGACACGCGGTCGGCTCGCGATTCAAAACCCTTCTCCGTAAAGAGGTAAAGGATTACGAATGCTCTCTCCGCCGGACGACGACGCGCCGTATATTTCTCCGTAATACCGTTATGTGTGCGGGCAAGGGCGCCTCGGCATAAGACGCGCGAGCGCTATCGCACCGAGAGACGCGGCACAGAGTGCGAGAGCAGTCCGGTCAGTCTGTGTGATGTACGGAGAGGAGAGACGGTGAGACAAGCGCTACCTACTTTCGGGAGACAACGACGCACGCGCCGCTCTAGGGAAAGCGGTGCCATTCACCGTTCTGACCCTTTTTTTGGCCGTTTGTTGCTCCCTTCGCGCGCGCTCTTACTCTCATCCCATTTCTCCTCGGCTCTCGCGTACACACACGACTTGGATACACAAACACGCTCCCCCTCTTAATTCGCGCAGCATTCTCTGGGCGCGCGTTCGCCAACGTTTTACACGCTTGTGCGCTTCTCCTCCTCATTATTATTATTTCGGTGTGTCATTTCAGACGACGCCAGGATTTGCACCGCGGCCGGTCGGCGCGGCACAGACACCTCGGGCGAACGTCCAACGATCGCTCGTACGCCCATTGTAAGCGTTGCACAGGGCACAGGCGACGCGCGCGCCATTCTCTGGTCGCCCGCGTCGTGGCCGTGCGCGCTTTTCGGACGCAAGCAGTTTAGGGGTACTAAAACGACCCTTAGCCAGGCGTGGTCCGGGAATTGTATCCGTGGACCGCAATGTGCGTTCGAAATGTCGATGTTCATGTGTCCTGCAGTTCACAAGTTGACGCGCAATTAGCTGCGTTCTTCATCGACCCACGAGCCAAGTGATCCACCGTTCAGGGTAATCGTTCGAAATTTTTGCGTTCGCGAAGAAACGCGCTTCTCGTTCAACCATCGTGGTCTCTTCTCTCGGACGAGAGAGAGAGAATAATCGTGGTGGCTCTTCGATCAGCCTGTCCGCGCGCGTCCGAGGACGCGCGCGGACCGCCGCCTCCCGCCAGGGAAGGCTACGGCACAAAGATAGAGTTGTGTGTTTCTCGTTCGGAGCGTCTCTCCCGCAACGGGAGAGCCGGGGCGGAAGCTCTTTGAAGAAACCGTCGGACCGACACAGTTGACAGATTGGTCGAAATATCATCGATCCCTTCTCTGTGTTATATATATATTATAATAATATATGGGGGTCCTCTCGCTCGGCACTCGCGGTCGCACACCGTGTGTTCTCGGCACGCTGACCGCTGCCCCGCGACAACGGGTAGGTCGCGCGTCGACGAACGTCGTGGGTGCTGCACACACGCGTGCGCGGGCATAGGTTACCACCGGTTCGCGCTCAACGCCGAATCGACGCTCTGTGTGTGTGTGGCCGGAGAATGGCACACACACGAGCGTGATCGCGAAGCGTCTCGCTCCGAATCGTCGTCGAACACCGCCGGGCGCGCTGCTCTGCTTGCCGACTACTTTCGGTCAGAGAGGCGCGACGGCGTCCGTCGTTATATCAAAACACAACAACAAATTCCGTCAAATCCGTTATTTTCTTTTTCTCTGAGAGCGCCTTTTCAGCGCGTCCATTCAGTCGCCGACTGCTGCGAGCGCGCGTCTCTCCCAAAAGAGAGGACTCTCGACGCAGAGCAGGACCTCCGGAACGTTAATGATCCTTCCGCAGGTTCACCTACGGAAACCTTGTTACGACTTTTACTTCCTCTAAATGATCAAGTTTGGTCATCTTCCCGGCAACATCGGCAATGCCGAGACATTGCCGCGCACCAGTCCGAAGACCTCACTAAATCATTCAATCGGTAGTAGCGACGGGCGGTGTGTACAAAGGGCAGGGACGTAATCAACGCGAGCTTATGACTCGCGCTTACTGGGAATTCCTCGTTCATGGGGAACAATTGCAAGCCCCAATCCCTAGCACGAAGGAGGTTCAGCGGGTTACCCGGGCCTTTCGGCCAGGGAACACACGCTGATTCCTTCAGTGTAGCGCGCGTGCGGCCCAGAACATCTAAGGGCATCACAGACCTGTTATTGCTCAATCTCGTGCGGCTAGAAGCCGCCTGTCCCTCTAAGAAGATTTGTTTGTACGTTGGTAGTAAAAACCCGCCAGCCGAAGCCGGGGGCCTTCGCGATACCATAAGGTACGCCTATTTAGCAGGCTAGAGTCTCGTTCGTTATCGGAATTAACCAGACAAATCGCTCCACCAACTAAGAACGGCCATGCACCACCACCCACCGAATCAAAAAAGAGCTATCAATCTGTCAATCCTTCCGGTGTCTGGGCCTGGTGAGGTTTCCCGTGTTGAGTCAAATTAAGCCGCAGGCTCCACTCCTGGTGGTGCCCTTCCGTCAATTCCTTTAAGTTTCAGCTTTGCAACCATACTTCCCCCGGAACCCAAAAGCTTTGGTTTCCCGGAAGCTGCCCGCCGAGTCGTCGGAGGAACTTCGGCGGATCGCTAGCTGGCATCGTTTATGGTTAGAACTAGGGCGGTATCTGATCGCCTTCGAACCTCTAACTTTCGTTTTTGATTAATGAATGAGGGAGAGAATGAGAGCGTTGCGGAAGTGAGTGAGATAGCGTGTATGAGAGTAATTGGTGCGAGACTCCGTAAATTCCTGTTTACGGAGACGAACAAAATTTCAAAGAGTGCGAGTGAGAAAATACTGGACATTGTGAGAGAATATGAGGAACAGATGATGAAAATGTTGTGCAAAAATGAGAGAATACAGGGGAAACTGGATGAGTGTATGCGTTGAGCGAGTCGGGATTTAGCCTACGGCGGAAGTGGAATGAGCTATGCGAGCGTGAGTGCGAAAAATGTTGAAAAGATCGTGATTGAAAAGGTACAGGAAGTGAATGTGAAAACGAGTGAAAACGAAAGAGAAGAGTTATGCGGCAATAGTGAGAGCGGATGATGCAAGTGCGAGTGTGACAAGTGAGGAAGTAAAGGAGAGAATGATGAAGCATGTGAGCAAGTCACTGAATGTGCGTGTGAAAGCGGTGAGGAAAGTGAGGAATGGAGGTGTAGCGATTGAGACGATGGGCGAGAGTGAGTTGAAAAGAATAAAAGAGTGTGGTCAGTTTAAGAATGCTGGCCTAAAGGTTGAGCTGCCTCGCAAGATAGGCCCAAAGATCATCTTGTACGATGTGCCGAATGATATGGCGAGTGAAGTGTTAATGAGAGAAATGTATGAGAGGAGCTTGAAAGGGTGAGTGGATGAGAGAGTATTTATGGAACGTGTGCGTGTTGTGAGTAGGAATGCGAAGAAAGATGCAACCTGCGGAAATGTGATATTAGAAGTTACGAGTGCATTAAGAAATGTTCTCTGTAGTGATGGACGAGTGTTTGTGCATTGGAAGGCCTTTAGGGTGAAAGAGTTTTTCAGTGTGCTGAGGTGCCACAAGTGCTTCGCATTTGGGCACATGATGCGGCAATGCACCGAAAAGGAAAGACTGTGCCAAAAATGTGGATGTGTAGGACACATGATGAGAGATTGTAAAAAAGAAAGTGTGTGTAGAAACTGTAAGCTGAAAGGGAGCAAATGTGATCACTCGGTTCTGTCCGAAGTGTGTCCGGAGTACGTGAGAGCGTTAGAGAGAGAGAAAGCGAGAATAAATGACGAATGAATGGTGCGTGAATGTGGTGCAGTACAACTGCCAGAGAGCGTATGCGGTTATGTGTGATCTGGGTGAAATGATGCGCGAACGTCGAGTGAGTGTAGCACTGCTGCAAGAACCGTATGAAAGGCATGGACGTGTGGTGGGCTTGCCCATAGGTATGGATGTGATTGTGTGCGAAAGTGGGACGGTGAAAGCAGCAGTGGTGGTAAATGACTCTAGGTTAGACGTGATGTGCGTGAGAGAGTGTACGAATAAGCTTGGAGTGAGTGTGTGGTTGAAGGGGGACTTTGGCGAAATGTATGTGGTGTCCATGTATTGCCAGTATGGTAAGTGTATCGAGCCGTACTTGGCGTACATGGACAGAGTATGTGAGACGGCCGAAAGAAAGCGTCTGCTGATAGGTATGGTTGCGAATGCCGTCTCTCCCTGGTGGTATAGCAAGGGTGGAGGCAGCAGAGAGAGTGNAGCGCGTGGTAGAGTGATTGAGGAATGGATGATTGCGAGCGGGATGAATGTTGTTGAATGAGCCAAGCGAGTTTTACTCGTTCAGCGGGCCGAATGGGGAGAGTGACATCGATGTCACTTTCGTGAACGGCGTGAATGGAGGGTGCCGGTATGAGTGGGAAGTAAAGCCCGACTGGGGAGTGAGTGACCATAACGTATTGTTAATACGGATGGTACACAGAGAGAATGTAGGTACGAATGAGGGCATGCGTAGATGGGTGTGCAAGGACGTAGACTGGGAAGGATATATGTGTGATATGCGAGAGAGTGCGTTAGAGGATGCAGCGAGCGCCATAGACGGAGCGGATGCGCAGAGCTGTGTAGAGCGAATGATGAAATGGATCCATAGTGCGAATGATCGATGGATGAAGAGGTGTAAACCTGTGTATGCTAGGAAGCTTGTGTGGTGGACGGATGAGCTTGAGAAACTGAAGAAGGCTGTAGGAAGGAGCAGACGTGCCTACCAGCGTGCGAGAAAGAGGAATGGAAGCAGAGTGGAAGAAAGAATGAATGAATATAAGTATGTTTTGCGGGAGTATAAGGAGGAAATGCGAAGAGTGAAAGAGGAGAATTGGAAGCGATTTGTGTGCGTGACTGGGAAGAGGGATCCATGGAGCGATGTATATAAGGTGTGCATGGGAAAGCGTGATAGGGTAAGATTAAGTGGCATAAAAGTGGGTGATAGAGTGACGAGTACATGGAAAGAAAGCGCGGATGAGCTAATGAAGAGATTCTTCCCGGCAGCAAGGACGAACGTGGCGATAGACGCCAGGGGAGACGTGAGGGAGAAAGAAAAGCAGTTTGAATGGAGCGAAGTGGATGTGGCAGTGAGATCGATGAAAGTGGGTAAGGCACCTGGTATGGATGGTGTGAGTGCTGAGATGTTGTGAGCGATTTGGCGTGCTGTCCCGGTATGGATGAAAAGAATGTATGATGTATGTCTGAATACAGCGTGTTTCCCCCGGCGTGGAAGACTGCGCGGGTGGTAGTGTTATTGAAGTCCCCCGATAAACCTAGGTCGGACCCTGGGTCTTATAGGCCCATTTGACTGCTGTCCGTGCTGGGGAAAGTGTTGGAGCGAATGATGGTTGGAAGACTCGAGCGAACGATGTGTGGAAGAATGTGTGACGCCCAGTACGGATTCGTAAGGAATCGGTCGACCGAGGATGCATGGAATCGAGTGCATGACTGGGTGAATGGGTCGGAGAGAAAGTATGTGTTAGGAGTGTTCGTGGACTTCAAAGGAGCGTTTGATAACCTAGAGTGGGAATGTGTGATCGAGAAATTGCGTGAGGTTGAATGTGAAGAAATTGAATTATGGAAGAGCTATTTTAGCGGCAGGCGTGTATGCATGATGGGTGCGTGTGACACAGTGTGGAAAGACGTAAATCGTGGCTGCCCGCAGGGCTCCATTTGTGATCCATTTATATGGAACCTAATGATGGATGAACTGTTGTGGCGGTTGCGTGAGAGTGAATGTAAAGTGGTTGCGTACGCGGATGACTTGTTGTTGGTCGTGGAAGGACAGAACCGAGCGGAGTTGGAGAGAAAGGGTACTAAGTGGATGAGAATGGTGTACGAATGGGGAGTGAAAGTAGGTGTGAGTGTGTCTGAGAACAAGACTGTGATGATGTTGATGAAAGGTAGTATGGCTGGGACGAGGCCTCCCAATGTACGAGTGAATGATAGATGCGTGAGGTATGCGAGGAGCGTGAAATATCTGGGTGTTTGTGTGAGTGAAAGGATGAACTACAGGTTGCATCTGGAGTGTCTGAGAAAGAAATGTATGAATGTGGTGAGAAAATTAAGACGCGTGTTGAGAAGTAAGTGGGGTTTGCGAAAGAAAGCTGTGACTGTGTTGTATAAAGGTCTGTTCATGTCGTGTGTGATGTATGGAGCGAGTGTATGGTATGGAGTGATGAGATTTGAATATGCGAGGGAGCTCATAAATAGGTGCCAGCGAGTGGTGTTGAGTGCGTGTCTGAATGTATGTAGAACGGTCTCCACGGCGGCCATGCAAGTCCTTATGGGTGGCTTGCCGTGGGACCTGGAGTGCGTGAGAAGAGGAGTGTTGTATAAGGTGAGAAAGGGAATTAGTATGAGTGAGTATGATGTAGTGAATGATAGTGACTTGCGTGAGAGAGGTGTGGAAGGATGTATGGAATTGGTGAGTGAAAGGCTGTATGAGATGTGGCAGAATAGATGGAATAAGTGCGAGAAAGGAAGAGTGACGTATGAATTTATAAAGAATGTAAGGTTCGCGGGTGAGTGACGAGAGTTCGAGCCTAGCTTGAGCCTGGGCTATATCCTGACAGGGCATGGAAGTTTGAATGAATTCCTGTATAAGCGTGGTCTGTCTGAGATTGAGAGCTGTGCATGCGGAGCGGAGAGAGAGAATTAAAAGCATGTGTTGGTTGAGTGTCCAATGTATGGTGATGTGAGGAACCTGAGTGAGTGGGGTGTGATTGTGCGAGAGAATGGCAGTGTGGATGTGAGTCGCATGTTGGAATGTAAGGAAAGGTATGAAAGTGTTGGTGTGTATGCGAAGATTGTATTTCAGAGAAGGAGGGCGATGCTGAAAGGAGGATAAGAGAAGCCGATGTTCCCGAGGAACATAGGCCGACCACTGCCTGGGAGGTGTAGGCCTCCGAAAGCTGGGAGTGGTCTCGGCCACGAAGATCCAACCAGTGATCTTGACTGGTACCACGGGAGTCGGGTTGCCCAGGGGGATTCGTCCCTCGTCCCGGCAATTGAGGTCGGACTCGTGGGGGTAGTGGTTGAAGCCGCATGCTGGTTAGGGGCTCTCGGGCCTCGACGGGTGAGCAGCGTATCTGCTCGGGCATCAGTCCTGCACAGCTGGTAGAGCGTTGGACAGGCGCTCGCCCCAACCGGTGGGTTGCCGAAGAGTCCTACAAACTCGGAGGAGCTACTGGTAGTTCCTGGCCTGCTGGAACAAGCTGATTGGGCTTATCCCAATTCCGCACCCATGGAGGTCGTGTGATTAAGCTCTCTGAGCAGGTACCGCACGTTAAATCAACCACGGACATCTGTTCCTATCTACTTTCCCCAGGAGGCTACTGACGATTCGACAGTAGTACGGGTATGACGCACCCGGGGCCCCGAGGTCCCTTTCAAGCCAGGATGGGAGGCATCGTGTCTGGGGCTGCATGACCGCGGGGAGGTTAAGTTGCGCGACCGCAAACGATCCCCCAGGGGCACCTGGCGCAACCTCTGTGGTATATAAGTCGCCTTACCCAGGTGATGAAGGCTCTGCCTGAGTGGACATTTTTTTTCCTGCCATACTCGTGGGATATACATGGAAAGAACAAAACTCAAACAAAAACACAAAAACTTAGCTGATACTTTACTAACGACTAATGCTGGCACGAAAGTAACCGAAACTCTGAACGCCGAAAAAGAGAGAAAAAGAGAATTGCTGTTTGCGCGAAGGGGATCTGTAAGTAGATCACCACCTCCTTCGGGTAGTACCCAAAAAAACACTGAAGAGACGCATGAAGGGAACACAAGGCTGAGTGATTCTGAAAATGAGAAGGATGGATATGAAAGATTAGAACAGAGCACAGGAGTAAATGAAGTAGAGGAGATGATGGAGACAAAGGAACAGCTCGAGACATTCATGTTTGATGTTAACAACAAAATAACAAAATCTGCAATAAAATACATATTGTCCAAATGGGCAGTACTAGAAAATAGACTACATAATGTAGTTTTAGAAAAAGAAAAATGGAAAGCTGCTTACCAAGCTGTTGCTGACTTGAGGCCTAAAGGACTCTCCTATGCCAATGTTACGGCAGGAACTCCAAGGACTGCTACAGGTGCTGTAAAAGAAAAAGAAAGGAGGTCAGATACTACGCACAAAGTAGTACTAATTAAACCTATAAAAGAAGACGAAGATGCGAGAACGAATAGTGAAATAAAGAAGGAGGTTATAAAGGAACTGACAAGTACAAATAAAAGGCTGAGGATAAAGGCAATAAGGCAAATGAGAGGAAAAGGAGTAGTGGTGGAGGTGGATGAAAGAGACGGGGATTTTGTGAAAAGAATAAACCTAACAACAAAGAAATTGAAAGTAGAGGAGCCAAGGAAAATAAATCCTACTCTTATAATTTATGACGTAGACAGGGAATATAAGTTTGAAGATCTCAAAGAAGATTTCATACTTAAAAACTGTGACGATCCGGATCCAATCAAAATAGAAGAATACAAAAAGGATTGTGTGGGAGTAACTATGACTCTCTCGGTCCTCAAAGCAACACGCTGCGATGGTACTTAGAGAGAGTCGTGGTTGGTTCGTGATGCGCCAACGAAGTCCTCTAGTAAGGACCTTCAGCCTCTCACGTCCAAGTTGTACCTCCACCTCCTTGTGGTGCTGGAAACGGCCTTCTTTGAAAGTTTAAACTCGGTAGGTGTCGACTAAGAGAGTGTACAGCGAAATGCGCCCCTAAGGGCTTTGGCCCATGCGCCTACTGTCATGGTGAGTTGTGGGGCTAAGAAAGACCGGGGTTTCTTGGGGGGCTCTCGGTTGTCAATCCGTTTGCCCCCCTACACGCAGTTAATTATGGAGAGAAATTTGAATGAGAATACTGTCCCGGGTTCTCGGATGGCCCGGGGACTGCGTGCGAGTGCTCGCTTGAGTGAGAGCGCGAGAGGTGCGGAGGACCCTGACGGGGTCGCAGCTGGTCCGTCGCAAACCACTATAAGGACCAGCCAGGCTGAAGTGGACAGCCTAGAGGAGGAAATGGTCAGCTGTGAGCAGTGTTCGGCGAGGTTCCGGAACATGCGTGGTCTTGGTGTTTACAAAGTACGTGCTCACCCACTACAAGCCAACAGTGCTATCAATGTTGACCGCGTAAAGGCCAGATGGTCAGTTGAGGAAACTAGACTCATGGCACACGCTGAGGCTGAAGGCACCTTAGCCGGGGAGTTTTTCATTAACCAGTACCTGGAGACAAGGTTCCCCAATAGGAGTCTCGAAGCCATCAAGGGTAAACGGCAACAGGAGCCTTACCGAGTGATGGTTAGAGACTTCTGCCAAGAGATCCAATCGCGTCGCGCGATTGTGATCGATGAGGGCGATAGGGATGGTGCGGTGATGACACGAGCCGACACCATTCCTGCGGCCACTGAGGCTAGTACTGACGATCAAAGCGCACATCAGCCTTCCCCTGAACAAAGTTCTCAGAGGCTGCGGGACAAGATACAATCACTCGTAGAGCAGAGTGCGGCGTTCCGTAGCTACGAGGCTGATACTCTTGCTGGCACGGCAAGAGATGCTCTGACGGCGGGGATGGTCGACGTCTTGGCTATCAAGAGATGGCTGGGCATGATCTTCCCTCGGCCGCTACAAGTGCGCCCTCCGCAACGCGTTTCGGCAAAGAAGCACTGTCCTCCAGTCAAGCGAGAGAGCAGGGAGCAGAGGAGAAAGAGGGAGTATGCAATTGTGCAATCCCTCTACAAGAAGAACAAGAAGTCCTGTTTGTCGCGTATCCTCGAGGGCGACTCGGTGCGCGAGAGGCCGTCTGCTGTCGAATTCTTTAACTGCTGGCGCCCCATTATGGAGGCCTCCAGCGGTGCGGATGGAGACATGACGGACTTGCGTGAGTCGTTTGGGGAAGCGGCACAGGCTGCGAGTGCTGGCCGGGGCCGTACGTCAAGTTTGAGAGGGATTCACCTCGAAGGTCTCGGCGATGGCGCTGCCACGGATCCAGTTCCTGTGGCAGATAAGACCTTGCTCTGGGATCCTATAACACCTGCAGAGGTAAACAGGATTTCCGTAAGGACTGGCACTGCGCCCGGATGGACCAGATTACGCCGAGGATGTGGAACGCTGTTCCTGCGATTCTTCGTGCGCTTCTGTTAAATCTGCTGCTCCTGGCAGAAACGATCCCCTCGTCAATCGCCACAACCAGAACGGTATTCCTTGAGAAGGGGGGTATGTCCGATCGGCCAGGTCCGACGGAGCACCATCCTCTCAGCATAAGATCCGTTATAACAAGACACTTCCACAAGATATTGGCAAAGAGATTGGCAGCCCTCGACATCTTCGACAAGCGCCAAAGGGGGTTCCGGCCGGTGGACGGGGTATGTGAGAACGTCACAGTCCTTTCATCCGTGCTTTGGGACGCCCGGATGCGTTGTCGTTCTCTGCATGTGGCGTGCGTTGATCTGTCGAAAGCTTTCGATACGGTTGCGCACGCTGCTATTCATACGACTCTCGATGAGCTGGGGCTCCCTCGGAAGTTTAGAGAGTACGTAAGGGCTGTTTATTCGAATGCGCTGACCGAGTTGCAGGGGGTCAGCGCTGAGGAAGTGTCGGCCATCATGATTGGCCGTGGCGTGAGACAGGGTGATCCGTTGTCGCCCCTGCTGTTCAATCTGGTCGTAGATAGAGCACTAGGAATTCTCTCGGAGGACGTTGGCTATCGGTTGGGTGGCCGGCTTATCAATGCGCTGGGCTACGCAGACGACATTGTGCTCCTGGTCTCTACCAGAGATGGTCTGCAGGAGAACTTGACACGGCTTCATGACGCCTTTATGCGAAATGGGCTCGAGATCAACGCGAGAAAGACCGGAGTGCTGTCCATGGTGGCGTCCGGCAGAGACAAGAAGGTGAAGGTGGACACCACACCTTATTTCACCGTGGGGGGGAGCGATGATACCGCAAAGATCCCTGGTCGATGTCTGGACGTATCTGGGCTGCAAATACACAGGTGCTAGGGAACTCGCAAGCGATCCACCCTTAGCTCAGGCCATCGAGCAACTCACGAGGGCACCTCTTAAGCCGCAACAGCGGCTGAGGTTGTTGCGTGACTGTCTCCTTCCACGGTATTATCACCGATGGACAGTGGGTACGGTCTCGGCCAAAACCCTCAAGGGTAAGAATATCATCGTACGCACCGCGGTGCGACGATGGCTGCGTTTTCCCCATGATGTTCCTGCTGGATACCTGCATGCGCCGATACAGAGTGGCGGGCTTGGAATGCCTCTATTGAGAACTTTGATCCCAATTCTGAAACATAACCGACTGCAGCGGTTGTGTCGGAGTACTCTACCCGCAGCATGCGCGGCTGCCGAAACCACGTATGTGGCTAGGCAGCTTGTCTGGTGTGAAAACCAGATGCGAGTGCGGGGTCACAGAGTGACTACGACCGCTGAGCTCAGACAGCAGTGTGCGGCCTGGTTGCGCGAGTCGTGCGATGGGAGTGGACTCAGAGAGGTTGCGGCCTCCAACCTGAGCTCCTACTGGGTATCGGCTGGCGCCGATGCCATCCCAGGTGCCGACTACGTGCACTATCACCATATACGAGCTAACTGCATACCGTCTAGAGCGAGATGCTTCCGAGGTCGTGATGGGCGCGATAATCGCTGTCGTGCCGGTTGTCCCGAAACCGAGACGCCGGCTCACTGCGTGCAACGCTGCTTCAGAACGCACGGAGGGAAAATCCTGCGGCATGACGACCTATGCCGTCAAGTTGGTGGCTATTTACAGCAGAAGGGATGGCGCGTCGATGCGGAACAAGCGTATTCGACGTCTGCCGGCCGGAGGCGGCCCGACCTGACCATCGCTAAGGGTGGTGAGGCAGTGGTCGTAGACGCGCAGGTAGTGTCTAGCAAAACCGCGTTGGAGATGTCCCACGAGCGTAAGGTGGAAAAGTACCGGTCATGTAATGATCTGGCAGCCGCTGTGGCGGAGCGCACAGGAGTACCACGAAATAATGTTCGTTTTACCGCCATTACTATTTCGTGGCAAGGTGTCTGGAGCTCGCGAAGCGAGTCTGAGTTGCGGGGGCTGGGTTTAACGTCCGCCCAGCTCCGAACGTTGACGACTCGGGTCTTGTGGGGCTCATGGCTGGAAACGTTTTAACGCAATGACATCGCGTTATAACGAGAGAAGACGGAACGTGGCCTCATCTAGTGGTGCATGATGGATGGCGCGTAGAGTTGGGGGCTTCCGCATCATTCGCGCGAGTTTGAATGATTGCGTGAATGGTCGAGGTGAAATACGAGCTGCCTTTAGCTAGCTCCGACTATCACGATCCAGGGTATTGACTGCGAACACTAACAGTAAACAGCTCTGCAATATCGTTGTCGGTGTCGACTTGGCGACTGTGATTTTGTAGCAGTCGTTGCGCACCGTAGGCGAAACAGCCAAATGCCTCGTCATCTAATTAGTGACGCGCCATCGCCACCCTCCCCTGACCCCTTTCCAGGCCCTTCTCTTCGGCCGCCCGCTGGGCCACGACGCCGCCCAACACCCGCTGCCCCTGTCCCTGCTCCCCGCAAGCCCCGCAATTCCCATGCCCACATTGTGATCGTGCGTTCACCACGAAGACCGGACTCGGCCTCCATCGCCGACGTGCACACGAGGCCATCGTCAACGAGGATGTTAACGTCGAGAGGGTTAACCGCCAATGGAGCGACGAAGAGAAGCGCATGATGGCGAGGGAGAAGGCGCTTGCCGCGAATCGAGGCGTTAGGTTTATGAATCAACATCTGTTAACCGTTGTCCCGAATCGCACCCTTGATGCCATCAAGGGGATGCGTAAAAACGGCGGTTACCAGCGCCTCGTCGCGACGGCACTGGAGGATCTGGCAGCCGCATCATCGAGCGAGAGCTCGTTTCTCTCGGCCGGTGGCTCCAGTCCTCCCGTCTCCCCTCGACCCATCGCCATCTCTCCCCACGGGTCGCCTGGCTCGCCTCCGCTTTCTCCATCTTCTCCCGGCTGAGGTTATGCGTACGGCAGTTTTGCCGGTGCTATACGCGCGCTCATCCCGGTTGTGGAGGCCATCCAGGGATGGAAGTCCCATATCCTGATCCAGATCGGATCAGGAATTCTGGATGGCCAGCGGAGGACCTGGGCCCGTGGGTATTGAGTGTGTTCCCTCCGACGCTTCCTCGTGTGCGACCGCCCGTACGAAACCGTGTCGTCAATCCGGATAGAAAAGCGCGCCGCCGAGCGGAGTATGCGCGCGTCCAGCGCCTCTTCCGTTCGAGCATGTCGCGCGCGGCCTAGGAGATTCTGGATGGTGCTACTGAGGCAGACGTGGTTCCCGGTGTGCGGCAGATAGCCGCGCACTGGGGCCCGTTCGTAGCGCAGGAGTCCGCTCCTGTCGCACCGGCTCCGCGTCTTCCACCGAAAGCGGAGCTTAGTGGCACCTGGTCTCCAATCTCCTGTGAGGAGGCGGCAGCCATCAACCTGCCCCTCAACTCGGCCCCCGGATTAGACGGCATCGGCGTACGGATATGGAGAGCGGTACCAGCTTCCATCAAAGCTCTCCTCTTCAACATCGTGCTGCAATACGGAGGTTTCCCAGCATCGATGCTGGTGAGTCGGACGGTTTTCATCCCGAAGAGGGGGGAGTGCTCCCTGCCGGGGGATTTCCGTTCGATCTCCATCACCTCCGTGGTCGTGAGGCACTTACATAAGATCTTTGCCCAAAGGCTTCGCGAGTCCAAGCTAGTCGATCTAAGGCAGCGGTGCTTTGATGACGGGTGCGGCGACAATGTAGCCGTCCTGGCGTCCCTCTTAATGGACGCCAGGTCCCGTCGTCGCGAGATGCACGTTGCCTCGCTGGACTTCGCGAAGACCTTCGACAGCGTCAGCCATGGTGCTATCACCAACGCCTTGGCTGGCCTGAACGTGCCTCACGGCCTAATAGACTATATCGCGCATAGTTATGCGCGCAGCGGCACGATATTTGAAGTGCGCGGTGACAGGTCAGAGCTCTCTGGTATTGGCAGAAGCGTCAGGCAGGGGGATCCTTTATCACCAGTGCTGTTTTGCCTGGTGGTAGATGTGATCATGAGATCCATACCTGCCGACGTCGGATACCAGCTGGGAGAGCATCGTATAAACAGCATCGCTTATGCTGATGATGTTCTCCTATTCGCTGCCACCAAGTGGGGTCTTCAGACCGGCGTACATGGGAATAAAGATAGCCCATAAAAATGCGCAAAGATCGCGAGCAGCAGCAGTAAACCTGGAACTAATATTTAACGAACAAAACTTTGACATCCTCTCTATACAGGAACCTTACTCTTATAAAGGGAGAGTAAGAGGATATTCTGCGCCGGGCTTAAGGATCATTCAACCTGACAAAAAAGACGCATGGGTCGCCGCGGTGGTAAGAGAAAGAAAAATGGACGTCTTTCAAAACACAAGTATGGAAAACGAACATATCATGTGCTTCCAGGCTTGCGCGGGACAGGAACAGCTTTACATTATTAACATGTATTGCCAATTCTCTTTAGAAATAAAACCGTTCTTAGATGACCTAGACAATATCCTACAAAAACTCGCGCGCGCGTCGGTGTTTCGGCATCGAACGCGCGCGCGCGCGAAAAAGAGCTAGCGACGAGTCTTCGGGCTCGCTCGCGAGTTACTCCCTTGCGAGTAACCGAACACGAAGCTCCCTGGTTGATCCTGCCAGTAGTCATATGCTTGTCTGAAAGATTATAAATGTAATTTATTTAATTACATTTTTATTTTTTAAATAATACATATATACGTTCCAAAAAATATAAGCCATATTATTATATATGTACGTGTGTGTGGGTGTATAACTATCATTTAATACACATTCACGTTAAATCACATCATTTAATCATATTTAATAACTATATCACTAACATATATAATTAATACTTATAATAAATCATTTTTAAAGTAATTTTTTTTAAATTCTAGTTATCACTTTATCAGAATTATGAAAAAAAATTGATACAATTGTTAGAAAACTTAAATGTGCATAACTTTTTAATATATAGGCATTAATAAAATAAACATAGTGATTGTTAATTTTTTATGCTACAGCTACGCATAAAAGTACTAAAATACTTAGAACTTTAAATTACTTTAATATTCAACTGTATATATTATTATAACTTTTCTCGTTTTATACTATATTTAAAAAATAATATTTGTTTTGTATATTTTCTCCTTTGGGTTTTATCGGAGCTATCGCCTAGTTCTCTCTTGTGGACTGCGTCGATAGGCAAGGATAGATAGCAGGAACTAGTCTCTTTATTCTAAGTAAGAATACGTAATTTTTATTCTTCGGATCACAAATGTTCTTCTCGGGTTTACCGGACGGCTCGTCGTACCAGACTCGCCTTCCGTGCCGCATCGCTCCTTTTTAAAGACGCGGAAACTCTCTCCTAATTCGGCGCTTCGCCCTTGTGGACGCAATAACAAACTGTCGATGTACACAATTACAGAGAGCTCTCAGGAGCGTATATCGAAGGCGCGCGGGGATCACGGAAATTTAATTTTTTCCCAAACATACCCCTCGGGTTGAATCGCCAAGGGATTCAAATGACAGTCAGGGGTAAATCCTTACACATTGAACTGCAATCATTGGAGACAACCTGCAGAATTTAGATTACGCTGAACCGTCCGGACTTACCGGCAATTTACAGAGTTTAACAATAGGTCTTACAAAAGTAGAAGACGCGGTCTTGACCTGAGCAACTCGCACCAGGCCATCCTTGTCAGGCTTACATTCGATGATTCTCGCAAGTTCCCATCTGCAGGGAGGTAAATTAGGATTTTTTTATTAGAACAATATCGTTTATGCGAAATTCATCAGATCGATTCTGCCATTTAAAACGCTGCTGCAAGGTGTTCAAGTAGTCAAGACTCCACAATTTCCAAAATTGCTCGTATTTCGCACGCATAAATGCCATCGATCGAGTCGTGACTCGGAGATATGTAAGACGCTCGGACTCGGAATCGATTTAATGGCGCTACCAATTAAAAAATGCCCTGGTGTGAGCGCATTGCAAGAATTTACATCGTCATGAAGTGCGGCGATCGGGCGCGAATTCAAACATGCTTCGATGTTACATAAAAGCGTGGTGAACTCTTCGACCGTAGGTGTGCAGGAACCAAGTATACGTCGCAAATGGTGCTTAACACTCTTAACACCTGCCTCCCACCCCCAAAATGAGGGGCAGAAAGCGGAATGAAATGCCATTGAACTGGCTTTGACGCGAACTTCGCCTGCAGATCTACGTCGGCTTGAGTCTGTCGGATCGCTGTAACAAGTTCGCGATCCGCGCCTTGATAGGTAGTCGCGTTGTCGGAATAAAGATCGGATGGAATGCCACGACGCGCTACGAACCGTTCGAAAGATGCGAGAAACGCAGCCGTGGAATAATCATGAACGAGCTCTAAGTGTATAGCTCGTGTAGCGAGACAAACAAATAGCGAGATGTATGTTTTGTGCGACTTACGTCCGCGGCCGGAAGCGTCTCGAATTGCGAAGGGGCCGGCGTAATCAAGTCCCGTATGGCAAAATGGACGGGACGGAATTACTCTAAATGTAGGAAGGTCGGCCATAAATTGTACGCCGGTTATGGCGCGATGCCGAGTACATGTCACGCAATTGCGGATACAACCTTTTACCATGCTTCGCGCCCCCAGAATCCAATATTGTCAACGTGCGAAGCATTAACTGTACACCGCCGTGAAGTGTATCCTTATGAATTTGATCGATAATGAGCTTAGAAAGGTAATGCTTTGGAAGTAGAATCGGAAATTTACGATCATATGAAAGGTCAGACAGTTGAAGTCGACCACCCACGCGTAGGATACCGGAGGGATCCAGGAACGGATCGAGAGAATGGATGGAGCATCGAACTGGTAACCTCGACTTGGCTTTGAAAGCGACGATTTCTTTTGAAAAGTATTATCTTTTGAAAAGTATATATATTCCGTTTGCATCTGTTTAATCCAGAATCTGTGCGCGGTTTTTATTTCATCGACTTGCAAAATAGAGAGACCTTGGGCAACATCTGGGACTCTCGTTCGAAACTTGAACCGAAGGACGTATGCGGTGACCCGTAGTAAGCGTGGCCACGTGGAGATCCGGCGAAAGCAACACGCCGCGAGCGAACTTGGAAAGAGTTTGCGCTGTCGCCCGGCCGAAAGCAACACCGCCGCGGAGCGAAATTGGAAGAAGCGGTGCGCGTGCGCCCGCAGAAAGCAACAGCCGCGATCGGACTTGGAGGTCGGCTCGCCGCCCGCCAACGAAAGCAACACGCCGCAACGGACTTGGAAGAATTTCTCGCTCGCCCGGCGAAACACACACGCCGCGAACGGACTTGGAAGAATTTGTCGCTCGCCCGGCGAAAGCAACACGCCGCGAGCGAACTTGGAAAAAGCGGCCTGTGCGGCCGGAGGTGTCGCCCGCCTACGAAAGAACACGCCGCGATCGGACTTGTGGTACGGGCGGCGCGTGCCGCCGGAGGTGTCGCCCGCCAACGAAAGCAACACGCCGCGATCGGACTTGGAGGAATTTCTCGCTGCCGCCGATAGCAACACGCCGCGAACGGACTTGAAAGAATTTCTCGCTCGCCCGGCGAAAGCAACACGCCGCGAGCGAACTTGGAAGAATTTGTCGCTCGCCCGGCGAAAGCAACACGCCGCGAACTGACTTGGAAGAATTTGTCGCTCGCCCGGCGAAAGCAACACGCCGCGAGCGAACTTGGAAAAAGCGGCCTGTGCGGCCGGAGGTGTCGCCCGCCTACGAAAGAACACGCCGCGATCGGACTTGTGGTACGGGCGGCGCGTGCCGCCGGAGGTGTCGCCCGCCAACGAAAGCAACACGCCGCGATCGGACTTGAAAGAATTTCTCGCTCGCCCGGCGAAAGCAACACGCCGCGAGCGAACTTGGAAGAATTTGTCGCTCGCCCGGCGAAAGCAACACGCCGCGAGCGAACTTGGAAAAAGCGGCTTGTGCGGCCGGAGGTGTCGCCCGCCAACGAAAGCAACACGCCGCGATCGGACTTGGGTTACGGGCGGCGCGTGCCGCCGGAGGTGTCGCCCGCCAACTAATGCAACACGCCGCGATCGGACTTGGGTTACGAGCGGCGCGTGCCGCCGGAGGTGTCGCCTGCCAACGAAAGCAACACGCCGCGATCGTACTTGGGTTACGGGCGGCGCGTGCCGCCGGAGGTGTCGCCCGCTAATCAAGGCAACACGCCGCTATCGGGCCTGGAAAAATTTCTTGCTCGCCGGCGAGAGCAACGCGCCGCGAGCGAACTTGCGCCTGTTCCCGAGTTCTCGCTTGTACCGCTAACGAGCGAGCTAAATGAGATTAATTAAATGAGGACGCATCGGAAAGTTTATTCGTGCAAACACTCCGGCTTCGCTTATCGGCATCCTGCCTGCATTCGTCCACGTATCGGTCGTAGAATCTCGAAGATTGTGCATCCGACGAGTGGTAGCCGGGAATTAGCAGATATCGTAATAATCGTGTCGCGCGGTCGTGCGGAGCGTCGAAAAGTACGAAACCTTTGTCCGAAACGTATTTCCGTATCGTAGCATTATCTCCTCGTAGCGGCGCTACTCGCCGTCAAGTGCCCCGGAGGTACCGCCGGCGGGCGACGGACTTGGTAAAATCATTCGGTCGTCCGGAGGTGTCGCCCGTCCCGGAGGTGCCGTCCGTCCCCAAGTTGACGCCGGCCGTTATGTGGTGCCGCACGTATAATCACGCCCGTAACGAGCCGTCTCGGTTGACGCGCGCGTGATTTCGCATCGGGCGAGTGTTCCGTACCGTAATCGCGGTCACCGCAGCTTGCGTGTTGCGTATCATCCGTAATAATTCGAAATATATGTCTCCGACACGTGGGTTTGAGAGACACGTTTCGAGTTAGTAATCGGACAGCGCCCTCATGTCGAGCGAGCGCCGAATAGTAAGTAACTTTCGTCCGAAACGTTTTTACGTAGCTCTCCTTGTTGCGGCGCCGTAAATCGTCGTTAAGTGTTCCGGAGGTACCGCCGGCGGTCGTCTGACTTCGAGAGATCATTCGGTCGTCCGGAGGTGCCGCCCGTCCCGGAGGTGTCGCCGGTCGACCGTGGTTCCCGGAGGTGTCGCCCGGCCCGGAGGTGTCGCCGGTCGGCCGTGGTTCCCGGAGGTGTCGCCCGGCCCGGAGGTGCCGCCCGGCCCGGAGGTGCCGCCGGTCGGCCGTGGTTCCCGGAGGTGTCGCCCGGCCCGGAGGTGCCGCCGGTCGGCCGTGGATCCCGGAGGTGTCGCCCGGCCCGGAGGTGCCGCCCGACCCGGAGGTGCCGCCCGGCCCGGAGGTGCCGCCCGGCCCGGAGGTGCCGCCAGGCCCGGAGGTACCGTCGGTGCTTATACCTTATTGTCCCGGCATTTCGTTTGTTTCCTTCTTAATTAATGCTAATTATCGTTGTTTGACATTCGCCATACGGCTATCGTGGTAATATTTTATCGTACAATAGGACTTTTCGATCGTTCGCTCTCCGCGACAATGTCTCGATTGAACGCGCCTTTCGGCGCTCGCGCTCGCATACGGCCGTGCGTAGGACCGTGCGTCGCCGACCGCCTGGCCGGCCGGTTGGGTACTATAAGAGATACGTCGCGCTCGGCGCGTCGAACGAGTCGAGCGAGTCCGGACGAGTCGTAAACGTACTTTCTCGAGTCTCTCGCCACTCCGGCGTGTTTCGACCGCTCTCCGTACCGTCGCCGACCGCTTGGCCGGTCGGTTGGGTACTATAAGAGGGTAGGAGAGATTAATATTGTACGTGACGCGCTCTCGACGTTGACAAACGAAGAATCGCCCGTACGGGTCGAGAACGGATTTTGTCGAGTCGCGACTCTGACACGGAGAGAACATTTATATAAAATGTTTGATTTGGAAACTACGAATATATAAAATAATATACGATCGTCGCAGAACGCGCCGCCGCCAAGTCTTCTCATGCTTGGAGGTTGCGTGTCTCGCGAGAACGTACGTTCGACTCTCGCGTCGTCTCGTATTCCTCTTCGCCGGGGATTACGGTGCGGCTCTTCTCGTTCGTCGCCGAACGCGCGCAAAATTAACGCACACTTATTTATTACGAGCACAGCATTGCCACGAGTCGGTGTCGCAAGACCGAATGGCTCTTATGTGGCGCGCACGCTTCTAGTGTGTTGGCCGCGCGGTTCCCTCTCGTTTCGTACGCAGCAGCGGAATCGTCGCGCTTACCGAGCATCTACTCCACGGATACGAGTTTGCGGGAAGAGTTGCTTCTTCCCGCTCGCTTTGTACGCCGTAGCGAAATCTTATTGCTGGTCGTGTGCGGTTAAACGCGTACGAACCAGACAGAACAGTCCTCGACGTCTAAGCATCGCCATCGTCGATCTAGCGTCAGGGTGAATCGCGCGGTCTCTCGAGACCGCGCATCATAACATTTGGGAGAATAAGAACACGAGTATTTTGATCTTGTGGATTTTTGAACGGAGAGGAGGAGGAAGAAGAGGAGAGGCGGCGGCGTCGGGGGTTTACTCTCGCCTCCGTCGTTCTCTCGTACGCTTTACATAATAGCGTTAAACACAGCAGAGTGTCGCCGACCGGCTGAGCAAGACCGGCGGCAAATAAAATGGCACATACGAGCGTGTCGCGCGCGCGTCGGTGTTTCGGCATCGAACGCGCGCGCGCGCGAAAACGAGCTAGCGACGAGTCTTCGGGCTCGCTCGCGAGTTACTCCCTTGCGAGTAACCGAACACGAAGCTCCCTGGTTGATCCTGCCAGTAGTCATATGCTTGTCTGAAAGATTATAAATGTATTTTATTTAATTACATTTTTATTTTTTAAATAATACATATATACGTTCCAAAAAATATAAGCCATATTATTATATATGTACGTGTGTGTGGGTGTATAACTATCATTTAATACACATTCACGTTAAATCACATCATTTAATCATATTTAATAACTATATCACTAACATATATAATTAATACTTATAATAAATCATTTTTAAAGTAATTTTTTTTAAATTCTAGTTATCACTTTATCAGAATTATGAAAAAAAATTGATACAATTGTTAGAAAACTTAAATGTGCATAACTTTTTAATATATAGGCATTAATAAAATAAACATAGTGATTGTTAATTTTTATGCTACAGCTACGCATAAAAGTACTAAAATACTTAGAACTTTAAATTACTGTAGGATTTGATTTTCTATATCCCGGGTGTAATAGGATGAAAATAATCGAGGAATATACGTATGAATATAGATATATTTTAGAACAGTAAAACAAGACACGTTATCACCGGTCCGTACAATGTCTCTCCGCCTCTCGTCTACGCATACACTCACACTGCCGGTTCCTCTCTTCGCTCGCTCCCCTCCCCGCCTCGCTCGCCATCCATCTATCTCTCTCGTGATCGGTACCTCGCGATCGTCCTCGCGCTTAACGCTCCCTAGTTTTACGCGCGCAATCCAACAAAAGAAACAAGATGTATATAACCAACTTAACACAATATATATATATAGCTAACTTATCCTACACTCGGCCATTCGACTGACATCTGACCTCAGATGTCGTTTGTGTGATCTCCGTTGCTTGGTGGATCTTCGCGTGGTTTCGGCCCATGGCTTTCATATGATCTGCAGCTGTTGAGTTTTCTTTGGACCTTCTCCTTGGCCTATTTTTTCTACAATGTAGCGATCGTTGCGCAAAGTGCGTTTGACTTGGTAAGGCACCCAAATATTTTGCACAGAGTTTCAAAGCCTGGTCCGCCCTGAGTCCTTTGAATAGCTACTAGATCGCCTTCGCCATAAATATTTGGTTTCTTCCGCTTCCGATTATAAGTTTGTTTATTTTCGGCTTGCATCTTCAAAATCGCCATCACGTGCTTCTTCTCGTATTGATCACGTTTTTTCTTGAAAGGAATTGACATTTCGCCTTCCAAAATTTCTTTTATTTGTGGATCTTCCTTCAGCCTCATTCGTGTTCCGAATAGAAGATCGAACGGCGTCTTTCCTGTGCTTCGGCTTGGCCATTGATTTAGATATTGTTGAGCACGTGTAACAAATTTATACCACTGCGTCGAGGAGGTATGAGACAGCTTGGTTAACAATGGAATTAACGTGCGGTTTAGGCGTTCGATTTGTCCATTGCCCCTTGGTACGCCAGTAACGATGGCGATGTGCTCAATACCTTCGTCCTTACAATAAGAGTCAAAATCATGGGATGTGAAGGCTGTCCCCTGGTCGGATACTATTCGTCTGGGATTTCCAAAGATGGCGGACTGCTCCATTAGATGATTTAGAATTCTGTTGTCGTGGTACTCTTCGTTGGGTAGAGCCATACGAACTTTGTAAAAGCGTCTATCACTGCAAGTATGTACTGATATTTCTTCTGCGTGGACGGCATCGGTCCTAGGTGATTCTATGTGGTAAGGTTATCTAGCGGGGCTTCCTTATCAATTTGGTGGAGCCACCCTTCTTGTTGCCGGTTTTCTTCATAGCCATAATGCACGTAAGGGCAGTCCGAATTACTTGTCGACCTTTGAATGCATATTCTTCATCCAATAATCAGATTTCAACAGTTGCTCTGTCTTGCAGTTCCGAAATTGACCCGCGCTCGTGAACATGACGAATTACAGAGATCTGCATCAACTTGGGTACAACGATGGGAGTATCGTCATCATTCTTTTGCATAGCAGTCCATTTATCATCACAAATTCGTCTGTTTTCTGTTTTTCCACTTGTTTTCTGATACTTTTCAGTTCTTCATCTTCCAGTTGATTATGACGGAGTCTTGCCAGCATGCTGTCTTCGCATTCTTCTATTATCATTGATGTTGGCAACGGATATCGGCTCAATGCATCTACGTGCCGCATATTTTTCCAGGGCGATGTATAATTGTATATCTGAAATCTTCAAGGAAAAACGCCCATCTTGCGACTTGCGCACAGATGTCCCTTTTCTTCATCGTCTGTGTGAACGCCTTGCAATCAGTTACAATGGTAAATGAGATTCCGATAAGATATACTCTGAACTTCTTAATGCTTTAAACAACGGCTAATACTTCTAATTTATAACTATCGTACTTTGATTCGGCCGGTGTGGTCCTGCCACTCGCATAATATACCGGGTGGAACATACGATCTTCGCTGTCACGCTGCATTAATATCGCGCCGAAACCAAGAGCAGATGCGTCGGTGTGTAATTCTGTCTCTGCTGTGGGACAATATAAATGTAGGACAGGCCTACTACTCAGAGCTTCTTTCAACTGATCAAACGCGTGCTCCTGTTCTTCTCTGAATTTAAATTCTACCCCGCCTTTCAACAAATCGGTGAGAGGTCGCGCTATATACGAGTATTGCGGTATGTATTTCCGATAGAACCCTGTAAGTCCCAAAAAACTTTGTAAAGAACGCACATTTGTCGGCTTCGGAAAATGTTTTATGGCATTAGTTTTCTCTTCGGCGGGTGAAACTTTACCGTCTTCTATCACGTGCCCTAAATAATTTACTTTCGAATCTAATAATTGACATTTTTTCCAATTTACTGACAATCCGTGCTCGCCGCCGTCTTTAATACCATCTTAAGCCGCGCTAGTCACCCCGTACATCAGCGAAGGCACGATTAAATCGTCCATATAGATTGCAACTATCCCTTCTTTCGTTAAATCACGGAAAACAGCATTCACATATTTTTGAAAATACGCCTGAGACGTACAAAGGCCAAATGGCATTTTTAAAAACTCATAGTGTCCATTAGGGACAACGAATGCGGTGTATTTGCGACTATTTTCCTCGATTGCCACGTGAAAAAAACCGTTTTTTAGATCTAAAGTACTATAAATCTTTGCGCCTTGTAACAAGTCAAGTTGATCCTCAATCAACGGCAAAGGATATCGGTTCTTAACTATTTTTTTTCATTTAGTTTCCGGTAGTCTACGCAGATTCTTACCCTGCCGTCCTTTTTTCGCACAAGTACGATCGGGCTCGCGTAATCTGAACACGACGGCTGTATAACTTCTTTCGTCTAGCCACATACGAATTTGCGAATCTACCTCGGCTTTTTCTGCTGCGGATAATCTGCGCGCGTTTTGTGTAACCGGTATATCGTCTTTTACTACTATCGACATTTTAATGCCTACTTCCCTTTCTTTTTTCGGCTCATAATTTTCCATTAATTGCTCGACTTCTTTTCTAATCCCTTCGTCTTTAATATGTGACAATTCTAATTATCGTCTTGTACAATATCAATTTTATAAACTTCCGATACTTCCGCGACATCCTCTACGACCTTAGAAACGCTTACTACGCCTTTTTTAATACACACTTCAACAGTATTCAGAAAATCAGATCCTACAAGTATACCGTGTGGCAGTGTTCCGTCACGCACAAGATGTACGGTAATATCGTAAACTTCCGCGTCAATACCGATTTTCAAGTGCATGTCTCCTAACGTTACGATCTCGCCCGAACCTGCCCCGCGGAATCTTATCGTACGGTTACTCAAAGTCGGCGAACCAATTTTTTTATACTGTTCTTCGGAAATTAAACTAATATCACTGCCGGAATCGATTATCGCATTCAGCTTTGTATATTGATAACAACGTCTTTTCGGCATTTTCCGGAGTTGTACTGTACCACGTTACAACTCTTTTTTTTCTCTACGCTTGCACTTTCCGGAACATTTCGACGCTATGTGGCCGTATTTATTGCATGCAAAACATTTCGCGCCTTGTCCTTCGAGGGACACGCGGGCACTCAAATGACTGTTGTCGCCGCAATTATAACAACGCTTCACTTCCCTTTTTTCCACGTTCGCGACCGGTTTCTTTTTGTTATCGTATGCTTTTGACTTCGACTTACCGAACATTTCCACATAAACATCGAATTTGTCCTTTAACTCACGCATGTTTTTTGCACCGTATAAAACAGATTTGCGATATCCCTCGTCGTCGACGCCGTCGATAATATATGGATGGTCGCTTTTGTTTCGACATCGGCTCGTGCGGCTATTTCCATCATCTTGTAGCAATATTCGTGATAGGATTCATCTGTCCTTTTCTTTCTTCGTTGCAGCTCCTTGTGCACCGCTCGACTGTCTACCTTCAGTGCGAATTCTTGCTTTAAGGCGACCTTCATTGTTTTCCACGTCTTCCCGCAGTCGTCCGTTTCATAAACAAACGAGCGGATCCTCGTAACAGTCTTTTCGCGTAAATGGTTTTTTGCATTGCATTCCATTCGCACAGCTTAGCCAGATCTTCAAATTCTTTGATCCACGATTTTATATTTTTCCCGTCGTCTCCACTGAAAGTATCAATTGACTCTTCGACGTCTTTAAAAGTAGGTACAAACTTCGTTCGTCCTCGTGCTTCGTCTTCCTCGGCGCCATTATTGTTGTTGCCTCGTTCGTCGTCACTCTCGTCGCTGGATACGTCGTCATTGCTGCTTTCGTCTTGTTGATTTTCCAGGACCAGAGCCGCCTTTAATCGTGTTACCAGATCGATCTTGTTGCCCGCTACCTTTGAGCTTGCGTTTTTTAAGCTCTTCTTTTAACTGGACTATCGTCATATTGTCGGTCTGTAGCCACGTCGTTTACGTCGTCATTTCGTTCTTGCGTCGTTGTTCTCTGCCATGTCTCCTTCAACTTCTTTTGTCTTGATTTCTCGTTCGCCTCGATCCCGGACGAGCCCCCAATTGTAGGATTTGATTTTCTATATCCCGGGTGTATAGGATGAAAATGATCGAGGAATATACGTATGAATATAGATATATTTTAGAACAGTAAAACAAGACACGTTATCACCGGTCCGTACAATGTCTCTCCGCTCTCGTCTACGCATACACTCACACTGCCTGTTCCTCTCTTCGCTCGCTCCCCTCCCCGCCTCGCTCGCCATCCATCTATCTCTCTCGTGATCGGTACCTCGCGATCGTCTCGCGCTTAACGCTCCCTAGTTTACGCGCGCAATCCAACAAAAGAAACAAGATGTATATAACCAACTTAACACAATATATATATATAGCTAACTTAATCCTACATTACTTTAATATTCAACTGTATATATTATTATAACTTTTCTCGTTTTATACTATATTTAAAAATAATATTTGTTTTGTATATTTTCTCCTTTGGGTTTTATCGGAGCTATCGCCTATTTCTCTCTTGTAGACTGCGTCGATAGGGCAAGGAATAGATAGCAGGAACTAGTCTCTTATTCTAAGTAAGAATACGTAATTTTTATTCTTCGGATCACAAATGTTCTTCTCGGGTTTACCGGACGGCTCGTCGTACCAGACTCGCCCTCCGTGCCGCATCGCTCCTTTTTAAAGACGCGGAAACTCTCTCCTAATTCGGCGCTTCGCCCTTGTGGACGCAATAACAAACTGTCGATGTACACAATTACAGAGAGCTCTCAGGAGCGTATATCGAAGGCGCGCGGGGATCACGGAAATTTAATTTTTTCCCAAACATACCCCTCGGGTTGAATCGCCAAGGGATTCAAATGACAGTCAGGGGTAAATCCTTACACATTGAACTGCAATCATTGGAGACAACCTGCAGAATTTAGATTACGCTGAACCGTCCAGACTTACCGGCAATTTACAGAGTTTAACAATAGGTCTTACAAAAGTAGAAGACGCGGTCTTGACCTGAGCAACTCGCACCAGGCCATCCTTGTCAGGCTTACATTCGATGATTCTCGCAAGTTCCCCATCTGCAGGGAGGTAAATTAGGATTTTTTTATTTAGAACAATATCGTTTATGCGAAATTCAATCAGATCGTTCTGCCATTTAAACGCTTGCTGCAAGGTGTTCAAGTAGTCAAGACTCCACAATTTCCAAAATTGCTCGTATTTCGCACGCATTAATTACCATCGATCGAGTCGTGACTCGGAGATATGTAAGACGCTCGGACTCGGAATCGATTTAATGGCGCTACCAATTAAAAAATGCCCTGGCTGTGAGCGCATTGCAAGAATTTACATCGTCATGAAGTGCGGCGATCGGGCGCGAATTTCAAACATGCTCGATGTTACATAAAAGCGTGGTGAACTCTTCGACCGTAGGTGTGCAGGAACCAAGTATACGTCGCAATGGTGCTTAACACTCTAACACCTGCCTCCCACATGCCCCCAAAATGAGGGGCAGAAGGCGGAATGAATGCCATTTGAACTGGCTTTGGCTTTGACGCGAACTTCGCCTGCAGATCTACGTCGGCTTGAGTCTGTCGGATCGCTGTAACAAGTTCGCGATCCGCGCCTTGATAGGTTAGTCGCGTTGTCGGAATAAAGATCGGATGGAATGCCACGACGCGCTACGAACCGTTCAAAAGATGCGAGAAACGCAGCCGTGGAATAATCATGAACGAGCTCTAAGTGTATAGCTCGTTGTAGCGAGACAACAAATAGCGAGATGTATGTTTTTGTGCGACTTACGTCCGCGGCCGGAAGCGTCTCGAATTGCGAAGGGGCCGGCGTATCACGTCCCGTATGGCAAAATGGACGGGACGGAATTACTCTAATGTAGGAAGGTCGGCCATAAATTGTACGCCGGTTATGGCGCGATGCCGAGTACAGTCACGCAATTGCGGATACAACCTTTTACATGCTTCGCGCCCCCAGAATCCAATATTGTTCTCGCAACGTGCGAAGCATTAACTGTACACCGCCGTGAAGTGTT
>NW_028190758.1:0-14946 GCF_048542155.1 Nylanderia fulva | reverse complement strand
GCGTGCCGGAGCGATGCCCGCGGAGATACTGATAGAGAAGTATGCGACGCGATATGAGTCCGTAAGGGACAAGACGCGAAAGATCGGAAGCATAGACATACCCGCGGGTACAGAGAAAGGGTAGTTTTAAAAGACAGATTCAGGACGAGGTGATAAAACATGTGGCGGGACAGTGTGGAATTTCATCAAACAAGGGTCGTCCCACGTTCGCCTTCTTCGACAGATATGGTACAGGGTAGCCTTTAAATCTTTCCCAAAACCCAAACCACTGGGTCAGAGGTTCTCACCGGACACGGAAACTTCCGAGCGCGTCCTTCCAGTCTAGGGTCATGGACGGTGCCGCGTGTGGCCTACAATGGTGGGGGACACGATACAGCATTTCCCGGCTGGAGTGTCCGGGCTTTGGGGCGAAAAGAGTCGCTTTGCGTGAGTTGGGTTCCAATCGATAAATGGCGGTGGCCGGAAGTGGCTCAATTCTCGTGTTCGGGTCCAGAGGTCTTCGCCTTTCTGTCGATTATTGCCGAGGGGACCCTTTGGGTTTGAAGGGTTTCGAGGGCTAGATGTAAAAGTGTCTTCACGGAACCCCCCAACTGGAGCTTGTCGGAGGCTCAAGTAGGGGAAGCGGCCTCGTAATTTTTCTCGAGACAACCGTCCCCCCGGGGTGGCCCCTCGCGTAGTTGATAAGTTAGCTTGAAAATAGGCAGGTCCCCCCTCTAAAATAAAGTCATCCTTCCCTCCCTTCCAAAAAACTTCCACCCAACAGGGTTAGAGCGTGTGCCCAGGCCGGGACACAAATGGACAGGCCTCCCGTGGTCCCGTGGGCGCGGCGGGCGGGGATGCGGGCCCGTACCAGCCTAAACGCATACGGTCCAACGGCCGTAAGTGTGGCCCCTAGGAGGTAAATCGGTTGGAGGAGCAGGAGGGCTCGCTCGTCGCGGCTAAATTCCATCTGCGTACGCCCGCAGGCGTGCTGGATTTTTCTACTTCCGTTCTCGGGGCGGTTTCGTGGGACGGTGGGTAGCAGTTGTGGCGTTTTGCCCGTAGGGGCGAGGCAGCCGGAGTCTGTTGCTTTCGTTGGAACAGCTCTTACAATTTAAAAAGTCCCTATCTACTGTCTAGCGAAACCAAATGCCAAGGGAACGGGCTTGGAAAAAAAATTTGCGGGGAAAGAAGACCCTGTTGAGTTGACTTAGTCTGGCATTGTAAGGGGGACATGAGAGGTGTAGCATAAGTGGGGAAGTGGCAACATCGCCCGGGGAAATACCACTACTTTATCGTTTCCTTACTTACTCGGTTAGGCGGAGCGGTGCCCCCAGGGCTTCGCGCCCGGCGGTCACGGTGTTCTAGAGCCAAGCGTGTCAGAGGGGCGTGAGGCCTCGGCCGATCGCCGTTAATACTCCCCGCGTGATCCGATTCGAGGACACTGCCAGGCGGGAGTTTGACTGGGGCGGGTACCATCTGTCCAAGAATACGCATGGTGTCCTAAGGCCAGCTCAGCGGGACAGAACCTCGCGTTAGAGCAAAAGGGGCAAAAGCTGGCTTGATGCTCGATGTTCAGTACGCATAGAGACGCGAAAGCACGGCCTATCGATCCTTTTGGTGAAGAGTTTCCAGCAAGAGGTGTCAGAAAAGTCTGAAAAGTTACCACAGGGATAAACTGCTTGTGGCGGCCAAGCGTTCATAGCGACGTCGCTTTTTGATCCTTCGATGTCGGCTCTTCCTATCATTGCGAAGCAGAATTCGGCCCAAGCGTCGGATTGTCACCACGCACAACAGGGAACGTGAGCTGGGTTTAGACCGTCGTGAGAACAGGTTTAGTTTTTACCCTACTGATGACCTAGTCATTGCGATATGTAATCCTGCTCAGTAACGATAGTGGAACCGCAGGTTCGGACAATTTGGATTCACGCACGTCTGCCGAGCGGCCGGTGGTGCGAAGCTACCATCCGTGGGATTATGCCTGAAACGCCTCTAGGCCGTATCCTCTCTAGTCGAAGGGTGGTGGCAATGATATCTCTAGGAGTCTCGTGATGAGTCGCAAGGCTCCAAAACAATGTGACGCTACTAGGCGGCCGGTCCTCGGGCCGGTCGTCGCACGAGCCCGGGTTGCCGTACGGGCGCCATCGCCGTCCGTCGGGATCTCACCGCTACGACGGCACGGGCCGTCTACGGTCGATCATGGGTTTCGCAAGTTCGATGTCGAGACTCGGAATCGTCTGTAGACGAAATTAGGTAACCTGGCGGGGTGTTGGTACTCGGTTTGAGCAGTTACCACGCTGCGGGTTGTTGAGACTCAGCCCTCGCTTGGGGATTCGTCTTGTCGGGTTAGACGAGACCCCACACGTTCGACGGCGAAAGCAACACGCCGCGAACGGACTTGGATGAATTTCTCGCTCGCCCGGCGAAAGCAACCACGCCGCGAACGGACTTTGGAAAAATTTCTCGCTCGCCGGCGAAAGCAACACGCCGCGAACAGGACTTGAAGAATTTCTCGCTCGCCGGCTGAAAGCAACACGCCGCGAGCGAACTTGGAAAAAGCGGCTTGTGCGGCCGGAGTGGTTGGTCGCCGCCAACGAAAGCAACACGCCGCTGAATCGCGACTTGGGTTACGGGCGGCGCGTGCCGCCGGGGGTGTCGCCCCCCAACGAAAGCAACAGCCGCGAACGGCCCTTGGAAGAATTTGTCGCTCCCCCGGGGCCCCGAAAGCAACACCCCCGAAGGACTTGGAGAATTTTCGCTCGCCCGGGAAAGAAACGGGCAAAGGACTTGGGAAAATTTCTCGCTCGCCCGGCGAAAAAAAACGCCGCGGGAATTGGGAAGAATTTTGGTCGCCCCCCCGGGAAAAGCAACACCCCGCAAAAGGCCCTTGGATAAATTTTCCCCTCCCCCGGCGAAAAAAAAACCCGCAAAAACGGTTTGGAAAAAGAATTTTCCCCCCGGGGGAAAAGAAAACGCCGGAGGGTCCCGGCCCGGAGGTGCCGCTCAAACCGGCGGTCCCGCCCGGCCCGGAGGTGCCCCCGGCCCGGAAGGTACCGTCTTTTGTTATACCTTATTGTCCCGGCTTTTCTTTTGTTCCTTTTAATTAATGCAATTATCTTTGTTTTTAAATTTTCGCCTCGGCTATCGGAAAATATTTTATGTACAATAGGACTTTTCGATTTTTTGCTCTCCGCACAATGCTCGATTTGAACGCGCCTTTGGCGCTGCGTCGAATACGGCCGTGGTAGGCCCGTGCGTGCCAAAGCCGGCGGCCCGGGTTTGGGTACTAAAAGAAAACGTCGGCTGGGCGCGTCGAACGAGTTCGAGCGAGTCCGGCGAGTCGAAACGTATTTTCGACTCTCGCCAAACCCCGGGCGTTTTCGACGCTTCCGCCCTCGCCGACGTTTGGGCCCGGTCTTTTTGGGGGATATAAGGGGTAGGAGAGGGGGAAATTAATTTAGTGTCGCGTCTCGACGTTGAAAAACGAAGAATCGCCCGAACGGGTCGAGAACGGATTTGTCGAGTCGCGATTGACAGGAAAAGAAAACATTTATATAAAATTTTTGTTTTGGAAACCCCACAATTATAAAATAATAACGATGTCGCGAACGCGCCGCCGAAAAGTTTCTCACCTTGGAGGTTGCGGTTTTTCGCGAGAACGTAGTTGACTCTCGCGTCGCCCGTATCTCTTCGCCGGGGATTAGGTGCGGCCTTCTCTTTCGTCGCGAAGCGGCAAAATTAACGCACACTTATTTTTACGAGCCCGCAGTACGAGGGGTTTTGTCGAAAGACCGAATGGCCTTTTTGTGGGCGCAGCCTTAGGTTTTGGCGCCGGTTCCCCTCGTTTTTACGCACAGCGGAATGTGGCTTACCGGGGATCTACTCCCGGATCGGTTTGGGGAAAGAGTTGTTCTTCCCGTCGCTTTGACGCCGGCGAATTTTTATTGGGGTCGTGGCGGTTAAACGGTAAAACCCGGGGACAGAACGTCTCGACGCTAAGCATCGCCATCGCAAATTTAGCGAGGGGGGGGAAATCGGCGGCTTCGGGACCGCGCATAAAAATTTTGGGGAAAATTTAAGAACACGAGATTTTGATCTTGTGGTTTTTTGAAGGAGAGGAGGGGAAGAAGAGGAGAGGGGGGCCCCGGGTGGGGGTTTACTCTCGCCCCCGTCGTTCTTCGTACGCTTTAATAATAGCGTTTAAAACACAAGAGGGCGCCGACCGGCTGAGCAAACCGGCGGCAAAAAAAAAATGGCACATACGAGCGTGTCGCGGCGCTCGGGGTTTGGGCCACAAAAGGGCCGGCGCAAAAAGAGCTAGCGACGATCTTCGGGCTGCTCGCGGACTCCCTTGCGAGAAACCCGAACCGAAGCCCCCTGGTTGACCCTCCCAGAGTCATAGTTTGTTCAAAGATTTAAATGTAATTTTTTTAAATTCATTTTTATTTTTAAAAAACTTTAATCGTTCCAAAAAAAAACCCCTATTATAATATTAGTGGGGGGTGTATAAACTATCATTTAAACCATTCAGTTAAAACCTTTTTAATAAATTTTTTAATAAATATCACTAACATATTTTAATTAATATTAAATTTAAATCATTTTTAAAGAATTTTTTTAAATTCATTTCATTATAAAAATTATAAAAAAAAAAATTGTTTAAAATTTGTTAGAAAATTTAAATGTGATAATTTTTTAAAAAAGGCTTTAAATAAAATAAAACATAGGATTTTAAATTTTTTTTATGCCAAGTAGATAAAAGACTAAAATATTAGAATTTTAAATTTACTTAATATTAAAACTGATATATTTTATAATTTTTTCTTTTTATACAAATTTTTAAAAAAATAATTTTTAATAATACTTTTGCACTTAAAAACTAGCATTGTTTTTAATATTAACCATTTAAATAATAAAAAAATATAATTATGGTATGAAATTAATCTTTCAAATAAAAAAAGAAATATGCAAAAATAAACTCTAAAAAAATCTATAAATAAGCGTAATAATAATAAATGTGCAATAAACGTAATAAAAAACGTTCAAATATTTTATTTATTAATATAAAATTATATATTTAAACCTGCCCTTTTTGTTTAGATCTCCTTTTTGCATCTTTTTTTTTGTTTTTCCTTTTTTCCAAAAAAAGAATAGGTGTTTTATAATAGGTCAATAAGTCAATTTGCAATAAATATTCTATACAAAATAAAAAAAGTTTTTAATTTTGTTTTTAAATTTAAAAAAACTAATACACGCAATAAGAACAGATAGTGATGTGTTACCTTTTAAAATCAGTTTTTTATAAAAAAAAAAATTTTGAGATAAGATAATAAAATAGAAAAATTGAGGTTTTATATAAACTTAAAAATTCGGTCAAATCTTGCTTGGCTAAAATTGCCATTTGAAAATTATACCCTAATTTCCCTTTATTGTTAAATTGGTTCTTGAAGTTCGCGCAGCATCTAACAACAATTTTTTAAAAGAAGGGGTTTGGTTTAAGTTTTTAAAAAAATTTAAAGCGTTTAAATTTTAAAATTTTAAAATTTTGTATATATGTAATATACTTTTTTAAAAATTTTTTTATTTTCCTAGATTAATTATTTGAATAAGAATTAGAGTTCAAATAGCTTTCATCCAAAAAAACCATGCATAGAATGCATTAAAAAGTGTCAAAAAAATATGTAAATAAAAACATTTTTTTGTTTTAAATATTATATACTTATTTATGTACAATAGAAATGCGAAAATTTTAAAGGCTTTTTTCAATTTTGCACCAGCCCAAAAATTTTCCATTGCAAAATTTATTTTTTTTAAAATATGTTCTCGACGAAATCACATCTGTGACCTTTACCTCCTAAAAAGCCAATTTTTGTCAAAAAAATAAAAAAATTTAAAAATTTTAGTTTATGATCAAAAAATATCAAATAATAAATATTGGTTTTTCTTTTATAAAAAAAGTAACATTACTTTTTTTTTAACTTTTAAAAAAAAAAAATTTTTAACATTATTAAAAATAAAAAAAATATGTCCAAAATTTTCTTTTATAAGACTTTTCAAAAAAAAGTTTTTTCGTAAGTATAAAATGTAATTTTGTATATACCTTTCGCAGCAAAACATTTGTTTTTTTAATTTTGTTATAATTTCTCTGTATTGTTTACGGTATCTGCTGGAAAATGAAATAAATGTTCATTTTTTTTTAAAATCCGTTTCCTCATTTTTTTCTATGTGTTTATCCAATTTTATTAAATTTTCATCAGTTGTTGTAAGATTTAACATCTGATTTTTTTCCTGATAATTAATTATGAAAATCTGCAAAAATAATTGCACAATTTTGATTCTACTCATTGTCGTTAATAAATTTAAAATTTAATCCTTTTTAAAATATATGTTTACTGATATAAACAAAAAAATTTAAAACTTTAATAATTTTATATATATAATATAGGAAAGCTTTTAAAAAATTTAAAATAATAACAGATATTTTTCCACATAAATTCGATTAAAGTTTGGGGTGTGTTTGTTCTGAATTTGTGGAAAAAGGTTTCTTTTTTTGGTTCAGTTTTTGTGAAATTTATGTTTTATATAGTAATGCAGACTTTTTAACTAAATTTAAATTTTTTTTTATTATTTTTTGTATCGGGGCTTAGTTATTTTCTTATTTTTTTTATCGGGTTTTTTATTTCATTAAGTTTTTGTTTTTTTTAAATCGTTTGATATATAGAGTTTCATCTAAATCTTGGTTGGTCTTTCATCTGAATTTCAGAAGAACTTAAAATTTTTTTTATGTTCATTTTTTTCCCCTTTGTTTTAAGGTGTCTTTTTTTCACGATTTTGCTTTTTTTATTGTTTAAAAGTTTTTGGTGTTTTAGGAAAATTAAATCAACTTAAATCTTTGCGATTTTTTAAATTATTGAGCTTGTGTGTTGTATCAAAAATTACCCGGAGAGAACCTGTTTTTTTTTTTGTCGTTGTATCTTTTTTTTTGGGGTTTTTTTCCATATCACCATCTAATCGGATATTTGTTCAGCAAATTTTAAAGTTTGTCTAACTTATTAGTATCTAAAAGTAAAAATTTTGAATTTTAAAAATAGTTTTTTGTTTTTATAATTTAAAAATACACAAAATTTAAATTTTAAAAACTTAAACAAAAATAAAATTTTATATAATTTTTTGATAAAAAATAAAATCATTTTTATATTACTAACCGTGCTACCAAAAACGGATTATTTTATAAAATTGCCAATATCGAAGGAAATATTCTTTCATAATTCTTTTTTTCTAATTTGATTGTTAATGATGGCCATTCATTCCTTATTTTTTCGTAAACCTTTAGAAGAAAATTTGTAACCATCTTCGAACCCCAAAAATTTTAACGCCATAATAACGTAAAAAAAATTGATCGCTTTGAAATTATAAATAATTATGATGAAAAATAATATGATAAAAATTGACGATAATAATAAATAATAATAATAATAATAATATTTGCAATTTATATTAGAGTATTAAAATTCTTTTAAATTTTTTTAAAATTAAAAATGAAAAATATTAAAATGTATTTCAGTTTTTGTGTAACCGGAAATATAAAAAAAAATTTTTTTTAAAGGGCTTTTTAAACTTTTTTGCTCTAATTTTATCAAATCTCTGTCTAAGATGAGAAATTAGACATGTCCCCAATTTTTAAATTTAAATGACGAAAAGGGGCTGTGATTTTAAAATCTTCCCACTAAACAAGACTTTGCCAAAGCATACATTTTTTTCATTAGTTTTAATAAATTTAAAATTGACTTATTTGTCCATTTTCAAAAAAAAAAAGCAATTTTTTTTTGGTCTCAAGTTTTTTAAAAATATTGTTTATTGAAAAAAATTTTAATTGTTGTAAGAAAAAAATCTTTGTAATAGGACCATACAATGAGGGTGTAAAAACTTTTTTCCATATCGAAATAAATTTTTGAATATTTTTGAATGTTTATATTATGATTTCTCAATTTCTGCAAATCTTCTTTTTAAATTTGCTGTAATGGTGGTTAGTTTTACAATTAATTTTTTTAAACGTAGCATAAAATTTCTAAAATTTTAAATGCACAAAAATTTAAAGAGCACCAAATTTTTTCGTCTGCGCAAGATGTAATAAATTTTGAAATTAGTGAAATTTTTTAGAACGTAGATAACTTGAAATGTTTACAAAAAGTTTTAATAAATTTTCTCCCTTTTCTATAATAAAAGTTGATATGTTAAAGTGGATGGAAAGGGAATTTGAGCAATGAAATGTTAAAATTTAAATATACTTTTCTTGTAGTTTCCCTTTCAATTAATGGCCCTGTATATAATAAAAATTGCGTTTTTGGGTTTTTCCAAATTTTTGATATACTTTAATGTCTTGGTTTTGGGCAAAAATCAAAAGGAAAAAATTTGGGTAACTTTATTATTTTCTTAGAAATTTGTTTTGTCTGATTTGATAATTATTTTTAAGGGCCCTGAAACCCCATAACATAATAAGTTTAGAATAACACCCAAACATACCAGGGTATAATTAGTGGCCCTTTGTAACTAAGCCTAGATTTTGGTATATTTTTTTTAAAAATTTTCACCGTTTGTAATCAAAAAAAAAAAATTAAAGTCCGAAAAAAAATTTTTTAATTAGAACATCATTTGATTTGTATGGAAAAAAAATTATGTCCTTCTATATTATCCCTTCAAAAATGCATTTTGGCAAAAAATTTACCGTGTGTCTTTTTAAATTTAAAATAAATGATTTAGCGGAGGTACAAAATTTTGGTTTAATTTGACTTTTATATTGTCCCCCATAATCAATCCCCTTATTTAAAAAGCAAAGCTCACCTACAAACATTTTTAAAAAAAATTTCATTTTTTTGGTTTTTTTTACCCTAATTAAAAGGCAATGAATAACTGTTTATAATATATCTGCACATAAATTTGGGTAAACTCTTTTTGGAAGCTTTTATATAGGTAAAAACCCTCAAATTATTTAGAGAATATTTATTTTAGGAAAAATATTTAAACAAAAGGGAAAATTTTTTCCTTTTGGTTTTTGGGGAGCCCCTAGGCTTTAGGAAGAGGAGGTTTTAAAAAAAATAAAATATTTTTTTTGTTTATGAAATTTTTTTCAACCATTTTTTTTTAAACAAATATTGAGTCTTTTTTTTTTGTTATGGATTTTTTTTAAAATGGATACGTAGAATCGTTTTCTGGAGACTTCAACTTTTTTTTTATAAAATTCTTTTTAGTCGGGGCGTAATGGCTTTACTGCCTAGTAAATAAAATATTTGGGTTTTTATTGCAGAATTAATTGTGTCTTTAGCATGTGAAAAATTTCTTGATGTCCGTTTTTTTTGGGTTTTTTTAAAAATAATGAAAAATTTTGGAAGGCAGCATACGAAACGAAGTAAGATTTTGATCCCATTGAATTGCTTCTTTTTGATGAACTTTTGTATAGCTACTTTTTTATTTTAAATTAATGGGGGGATAAATTCACCTCCCCAATTGTAAAAATTTGGGTTTCATTGGGGGGGGAATTTTTTTTTAGTTAAATTAATAAACATTTTTTGGTTGTTTGTTGTAGGGGTATGTGTAGCACAAAGAAAAAAGTTGGAGGAAACAGGTTATCAACAAAATTTGCGAGAAATTTTTTTCAATTCGATAGATCAATATTTTTAATGTACCTGTTTCATGCGTTTACGTAGCCCCTAGGAATTTTCTTTTGTATGGAAAATTTTGGGAACAAAGAAAAGGGGGTTGCAATGGTGATTAAAAATTTTGCCCGAATAAGATGGTAAAAAAATTTTGGAGAATTTGGAAAATTGCCTTTACGTTTTTTATAAGTGAGTTTAAAATTTTATTAAATCAAAATCTCATGTTTGAATTTATATCGATTCTGAAAAGGAAAGTTTAAATTTTTATTAAAAAAAATTTAAAAAAAAAATTTTTACACCATTTATTTGTTTCAGTTGGCCCTACTATATAGATTTTCCCCCAGGGGCACGCACTCATCCCTGCAGTGTCGGGTGTCGAATCCCCAGGTACCCGAGTGGGTTGGGGGTGATGGATGAACGAGGTGCGATGGGGTGCAAGGCCCTAAAAAGGATTTTTCCCCTGCACTAGGGGGGAAAAAAACCCAAGAAACCCCCGGGGGGGAGGCCCTTATGAGTAAGGCAACCTCCCTAAGGGGAAGGAAAACCCCCGCAGAAAAAAACCAATTTTTTTTTTTAGATAGAGCAGTTCCCAGAGAAAAAGGCGAAGTCCCGGGTTCGGATAAAAGGAACCGGGGGTGGGGGGGGGGGGGGGGCGGCTCCCTCCAGTCGTCAAAGGAAGGTCGTCCGCCGTTTGGCCCGGGTGGGGTGGGCTTTGGGCAGGACAGTGCCGAGGAAGGACTATGAGGACTCGTGAGCCACGGGGATCAGGTTAGGGCGAGGGACGACCCAAATATGCAGGAGACTCTTGGGGGGGTCGATTCCAATGTGTGAGATGGAGGAGTACCGGGTGGGGGCCTGATATATGGAGGCTAAAACCAAGTGTTGGTGGGGGGGAGGCACGGGGCTTATTCCAAAGGTTTCCCCCGTGGGGGGACGAGGGTCCGGCCGTCTGCCCCTTTAGGAAAAGAGGGGAAACGGAGGGGTCGGAGGCGATCCCCAGGAGGAGGAGACCCCCAAAATCTGGGTCGGTGGGGAGGGCCGTCCTCGGGAGAGAAGCGACTCGGAGGTGGAGATCCCGGGGGCGAAGGAAAACGCGTAGCGAGCTGGAGGGGCCCGAAAAAGGAAGCTCGTGAGGAGTGGGGCGGTGCGCGGTTCGGGGGGCTCCCTTCCTCCCCTTCTGGGGGAAAAAGGGGGGGCTCCCCCTAAGAAGAATCTCGGCGGAGGGGGGACAGAGGGTGGTTCTGAGCCCGGAGCTTTCTGAAGGAGACCCCCTTGAGGTGGGAGGACTCGTTTGATCCTCCCTTTAAAGCGGTTTGGGGGGGGATCCACAACCCCAAAACTTTAGGGGGGGGTGGTCCCCCTCATTGGGGTCGCATAAACCCAGGCGGTTTTTGGGGCCGAGGAAAGGGCTGTGGGTCCCTAGGTCCTCCTTGGTTTCCCCGGGGGGGGGGTAGGGTCGTTTGCCCTTTCCCCCGGCAAGAAAAGGTTTTCCCCCCTCTCTACGCCGTGCGGGGAGGGCGGGGGGGGGTGTGAGGAGGGGTTCCTTTTGGGGGGGGGGTCTCCGTCCCGTCGTGGCCATTTGGTCTGGGGGGGTGGGGGCCTTGGGCCTGGGGGGGTTTAGCGAGGTTCCGGGCCGGGGCCCCGGACGGGGGAGAAGGGTTCCGAGGGGCGGCTTTTTTTTGGCGGCCTGACTTGGGCGGTTGCATGTGACCTGTCGGGGGGAAAGAGGCATTGGGAGATCCTGCGGGGGGGCGGGGGGGGGAGTTCAAACCTGGAGGAATTTGGAAATTTCCCCGTGAAATTTTCGGTTCGCCGCACTGGGGGCCTGCCTTGCAGGGGCCTGGGAAAAACCCGGGAAGGAAGGGGACTCCCGGCGGGTGATCCGCGACGTCTTCGCGGAGCGGGTTGGTGGGTTTCCCCCCCCCAGAAAACCCTGGATTCCGGTCGGGGGGACATGGGGGGGGAATCGCCTCCGGGATGACATCCGCGGTGCCCCCTTTTTCTTGGGGGGGTGCTGGGCGGGGATGTTGGATCGGGGAGATCGAAAATCCGGGGCTCTCCTGGAGACAGTGTGGGGCGGCCGGGGGCAAGGGGAGGGCCGTTCAGGGGCCCAAAAAATCAGGGTAGGTTGGGGGAGTTGGGGGTGGAGCTGCTTAGCGCCCGTTTCCCCTTTGGGGTTCCGTGCCTGAGGGGGGGCATACTCGCAATCGGTGGGAGGGTTCGATCGTTCCCACCGTGTTTTTCGTTTCGGCGTGCGGGGGGCATTCGGCGGCGGCTTGTGGCGATTTCCCCCCTGTCCGATTTGTTCGGACAGGGGGGGGGTCGGCGCCCCCTTCCTTTGGGGGTCAGGGGTGCTGAGGCCTCAGTTTTCGGGGGGGGATGGTGGGCGCCAGGCTTGGGTGTTCCCGTTTGGGGGGCGGCTCTTTGGGGATCGGGTGCCCCGGTGGGGTTGCGTGGAGCGGGCGGTCGGGGCCCCTGTTTGGGGGGGCCCCCCCATGCCCCCAGTGGATGGAGGGGACTGTAGCCGGGGGGCGGGGGGGGTCAGGGAGGTGGGGCCCCTGTGCCGGGGGGCGTTTTGTTTCCCAAGCTAGTGTCTTTTTGCCATAGTGTAGTGCGTAGCGGTGGGTGCGGGGATTTTCCGGGGGGGGTTTCCGAAAAATGACTCTGTGGTTTTCCTGCTCCCCCAAGTCTATGTTTTGTAGGTAGCGGCGATGGGTGTTGAGTGCCGGGGAGGTTACCGCAAGGGGACTCCGCGGCCCTTTCACCCGCGCTAAGTTTAGGTTTTTCCCAGTTTGATTGTTGTCTTTTGTTTACAGGGGGAGTATTTTCTCTCCCAACCTTTTGTGGTTTTTCCCTGGGCTTTTTATGTTGGGGCCCCTTTAGGGGGGCCTGTGGGCCCTTTTTTGGTTTTCTTTTGGGCGTGTATAGTTTGTCCATGGGTATAGTTTGGGGACGTCCATGTGGTCTTGTTGTTTTTGGTCGGGCGGTTTTCCGCTCCGTCGGGGGGCGACGGGGGAGGGGTGAGGGCCCATTATTGCCCCCGTCCCTGGGAGAAGAGGGGGGGTTTGGAACCCGGCTCCCTCTTCTCCCTTCCCCAGGGAGGGAGGTGGCACGGGAAGGTGTTTCCCGGAAGAGACACCACCCTTTTCAGGGGGAAGGCCCCCAAAGGGGTCTGGCCCAGGGTTTTCCCCCTGGAAATTTATGCGAAAAACGGTTCCCGGTGGACAATTTTCCCGTCAAAGGGAAGGGTTTTAGTGAGTTTTAGGTTTGGGTCAGGCCACCCCCCTTCAGAGGGGAGAACCCCCAACGCCTTTTAGGGCCTCCCCCAGGACCCAGTCGACAGTTTGTTGGTTAAAACAAATTTCTCACTATAAAAAAAAAAAAAAAAATAATATGATTTTTTTTAATTTTTTTAAAAGGAAGTCTGTTTTTGAATTTTAGGAGACCCTAAGCTTTCGGTAGTATGGAACACTGAGCATAAAAAAAATTTCTTTTTTTTAAATATTCTTTTGTTAGAAAAATTTTTTTTAGGGTTTTAAATTTGGTTCTTTTCAATTTTTAAATTGGATTCTTTTTGACCACGCGTAAGTTAAATCTGCAAAAAAGTTCAGTACTTTTTTTTTTAAAAAACCTTCCATTGCAACGTAATTTTCCCCTTTTCAGATCGCGTTTTAAAATATTATATTGTTGTTTTCTCTGCAAAATTTCTTTTGGTATTGTACATATCAGTAATTTTTTTGTTTTTTAAATTTTTTTTGTGAAAATTATGAGATATGATTAAAAAGGGGGGTTTCAATATTCCTAATGTTTTTGAGGTTTTGTAATTTTTTTCTTTTCCCCTTTGCTTCCAAAACTTTTATAAATTTTTTGTATGGCAGTTTTTTTTTTGGAGGGGAAAAATTTAAATTTCTACCCCTTTGAAAAAAAATTTGTATTTTAGGGGGATTTCTGTTTCGTTATTTTATTATATTTTACTATAAGAAATAAATCAAATGGAGACAAACCCCAATTTAAAGGGGATGTTGGCCCCGCTTTCAAATTAATTTTTTTTCCCCAGAGCCTGGCAAAAAAAACAATTTTTAAAAAAAGGAAAAAAAAAAAAGGGGGGAAAAAAAAAAAGGGAGGAAAAAAAAAAAAAAAATTTTTTTTAAAAAAACCGGGGGGTTTTAAAAAAAATAAAATAAACAATTTTTTTTTATACCCCACCAAAATATACAAATATACCTATTTCAATTTCTAAAAAAAATTTTTTTTTTTTAAATTCAGTTTACAAGGAAAACGCGCCCGGGTTCCCCCAGGGGGGCTTTTTGGCTTCCTCCAAAAAATTTCCCCGCCCCATTTTTTATGGGGCAAAACAGGCCCAGGGGGGCGGACGAGGACGGGGACGGCGAAAGGGCCCAAAGTATAAAATATATAATATGATACAATATACAAAAAAATAACATATATAACATTCTTCATTTTATTTAAAAAAAAACCCCCAAGATAAAAACTTTATAACCCTAAATATTTTGAATTTTTAAAAAACGCAAAAAAAATTTTTCATACTATAATTTTTGGTGAAAAAATTTTTTGATAAAAATAGAAAAATAATAGAAAATGGTATTGTGATTGTGATTGAAACAAACATCTTTCTAAAAAGAGTTGATTATTTGAAAGTTTCTGATTTTAAAATTTCTAATTTAAACATTTTAATATTTTTTTTTCAAGTACTTAAAGCAAAAATGCATATACGTAGGTATGTTTTAATCTATGCCATTACTTTTAACAAATACTTATTTGATATTACCAAATGGAAATTGGAATACGGTAATTTTTTTAGTACAGACTAGGTTTAAATTTTGAAGACCTTTTTTGAAAGGCTTTTCCCCTTTTTATTTTTATGATTTTTTTGGAAAATAGGGTGAGAGAGGGAAAGAGGGTAAGGAAGACGAGTAGGCAAAGAGGGTTTTAAATGAAAGAGGGCGAATTGGGGGGAAAAAGGGCGAAAACGAAAAAGGAGAAAGAGGACGAAAAGGGGGTTTAAAAGGGCGAAAGAGGGTGAAAGAGGATGAGAGAAATGAAAAAAGAGTGAAAAAAGGGGCGAAAGGGTGAGGGGAGGGCGGAAAGGGGTTTTGAAAGAGACGGGGGAAAAGAAAGGAAAAAAGGAACGAAAGAATTTAAAGAGGGCCGAAAGGGGGTGAGGGGAATGAAAGGGGGAAAGGGGTGGAGGAATGAAAAGAGGGGAGAGGGAGAACAAAAGGGTGAAAGGGAAAAAAAAAGGGGAAAGGGGAAAAAGAGGGGAAAAAAAGGGGGGTGTGAAAAGAGGGGCGAA